>NC_079162.1:92792722-93095752 GCF_947563725.1 Argiope bruennichi
AAAAATAATCCTTTAATAATGATTAACTTTATACTGTCAGGCGTACGATCTGTCTTCAGTGCCGCCTATTCAATACATAGAGTAGTTATGATCTGTTAAAGTGTAATCTTTCATTAATGTCATTGGTCTATTTTTTTCAATTTTAAGGAATTATTCAAAATTAGCAGTTGTTTTCACATCATACAACCACAGATTTATTGCGATATTTTGGCAACGAGACATAGATCTTTTTACTCCCTTAATTTACAAAGGCAGTGATCCCCCGGAACGTCAAAAATATACATAATAAAAATACGTATTATAAAAAGCTCTATAAATGCATAGTAAATTATAAAATATATGAGAAAGTACATTTTTCAGGATAAATTTGCCAATATAATATTTCTTGAAAAATGCAGTAGACCAATGAGTTAACCATGAGACTTAAGAAGCATTTTCAAATAATTGGCCCTTTTCGTTTTTTTTTTAAGCTTTAGGCACTCAATATATACATTATTAGATTTTTTTAATAATACCCTATGTCTTCGCTTGAATTTTTAATCTAAAACGTGCTGTTAGATGTTCACCTTCTTTAGCCTATAAATCTGGCGATTTTCTTATTATTTCTTCCCTTCGTATTCTACTTGTAACTTTTGCGTTCTTTCTTCCTCTCTCCTTCTCTGTTGGCTTCAAGCTTCTCCTGGGCAGCCAAATACCTCTTTGTTGGCTTCAAGCTTCCCCTGGGCAGCCAAATACCTCTCTGTTGGCTTCAAGCTTCCCCTGGGCAGCCAAATACCTCTCTGTTGGCTTCAAGCTTCCCCTGGGCAGCCAAATACCTCTCTGTTGGCTTCAAGCTTCCCCTGGGCAGCCAAATACCTCTCTGTTGGCTTCAAGCTTCTCCTTTGCAAGCAAATATCTCATTTCCTGGTTCTCAGCTCAGGACCTTTTAAACACCTGGTGCAGTGTAAACTCCTGTGTATCAAGGGGCTGGTACGCTATATACCTGAATCTTTAGTAGGCAAGAGATTAATTGAAAGGGTAGCTTTCTAGATTTGGCATGAAGGTTAGATACTGTCAATGGGATTGATTCTGAATGTTAAGATCCCAGCTTAACCACTTGCTGTTGCAAGAAATTCACCGGTATGCGTGCCAGAACAGTTCACTGTAACTAACAGGGAAGCCACGCAAAGTATCCGATACTTTTATAGAAATCGGAAAAAGATTTCTATCTTTTAAATGAATTCTTTATCGACCTAACATTGTGCTCCTGTAAACTGTGTTATGACTAACAATCTCAAGTCGACGATTCGCGAACATCATTTTTACTACTGTAACAACTGTCAGCTGACGTGTGTAGCACGTGGTTGGCGCTTCTGTGACAAAAACATCTTGACGTATGAAGCGTATCTTTCCACCGCAAGTGGTTAAATGCAAGATAAGAGTTGCTGTGAGAAATTTCAAGAACTGGTAATTGCCGACCTTCGTTGGGAAATTTGGTAAGCCTGAACGACATTGTAAAAAGCAATTTTGTTTTAGAAATGTTTGATCTCATTGGAGCTAATTAATACGTTATGTTAAAATATAGCAGTGAATTGCACTGCTCAAAACAATTAAGGAATATTATGATTTTGGACATAAACTGCGGATGAGGAAATGTTTTCATTACGAATTTATTTTGTGTAAATGTTGTAAGGTATGAGAAAAGGGAATGGAACAACGAACAAAGAATAAATAAATTTTATTGATGATATTTGTCTTTAAAATAAAAAAAAACGCCTAATTCGTGCATAACATACAAACAAACAAACAAAAAAAGATTTCTTAGATAGAAAGGAGTTTTAATAAGTAGTAGGATTTCCCTTACCAAAAGCAATGTCACAACTACAAGGCATCTATTCAATGAGGTTATCAATAAGGGACTTGGGTATTCTCTCTCATTTCTGTAGAAGAGAGCTTTACAGCTGCCGTATTTTTTCTGGAGGTGATATGAGCCACTAGTAACTTTTCTTCCCATAATGTCCCAAATATGTTCTATTAGGTTCAAATCTGGGGAATATGCTGGCCAATATATTCGAAGAGTTAATTCGTCACAATGGAGATTGTCCACCACCTGAGCACGATGTGGCTTGGCATTATCATCCACGAAAATGAATCCATGCCCAATAGCGGCAACGTAAAGGTCCACAACAGGTCTACGGATCTCATCCCTATATCGCTGAGCCGTTAGTGCTTCGTTTCTGATAATGCACAAGTCGGTGCTGCCAGTGATACAAATACCGGTCGAAATCACCACTCCGGCTCCACCAAATCGGACACTTTCATGCACAAATTCAAGATTATTCCTAGTTCCAGGTTCTCTCCATATGAATTTAGTTATATTAATGTCCCGTTTTTTTAACGCAACACTATGGCTATTTTGGAACAGACCTCGTAATTTTGAATCACGGTCTTATGACGAGGATGACACCTGAGCTGGCAATCCCTTTCCAAACTTCCACACCATGCCAGCTGGAGGATATTTGGCCCCGACGGATTTAACGTGCACCAGACCCACTTATACGGCGGTTCTTCGGTGGAATCGGGTCTCGAACTTGAAACTCTCCGGATCCGAAGCAGAGATCTTACCACCAGGCCAACGCGGCCCCTCTCTCCGTAGGAGAATTGTCAGGTTGTACACTAAAGGGGGACTCGTCAATGAAGAATAAATTTCTCCACTCATCTCGTCCCTACCCGAGTTGTTCCTTCTCACTTTCTGCAGGCAGCACAGTGGGCCATTGTTAACGAAACGCAAACCATAGGTCTGCGAGTATACAAATCCATATTCCGGAGTCGGTTTCGAATAGTATGAAGTGAAACTCTAGTACCAGTAGCGCTCTGAGGGTGCTGCTGCAATAAAGTGGCATTCATAGTGCGGTTTCTTCTGGCCGTTAATGTTACATATCTATCTTCATTTTGTTCACATGCGTGCGACATTGTCCTGATCTTCGTTGAACACTTCCACTTTCCAAAAACCAATTCAGTAGTTTGAAAACCACAGAAACTCTTAATGTTTGCACTACAACGGATTGTCTTTGGCCTCCAAGCTAACGATTCATCTAAGTTACGGTACTGAGACACAGCATGCACTGTTCCAAAACATTCAACACGTATCAATTGCTTTTAATCTCCTCGTACCGAAGGAATGTCACAGGTCACTGTTCACTCCTGATCTAAAATGTGCAATTTTCTACAGAAAAAAATTTGCACATTCCCAACTTTGTGAACATTATAAATTTCCTTTTGAACCTCTTCTTTAGTTTTGTTAAAAAAGTTGTTTGTATAGTTGTTTCAAACTGAACTAACAATATCCCCTAATTGTTTTGAGCAGAGTATATAGTTTTACTGTTTTGTATTAAAATAAGATATTTATTATTGTTTCACAAGACTATTTTTTAAAGCAGAACATTCTACATCTACTCATGTACAAAGTCTACATCTATTGATATATTCCTGAATTGTGACCTTCGGCAGAATTGTAATAAATAATTCATATTTATTTCAACAATGTTAATAATGTTTTTTTATAATAATGATGTTATAAGATTATTAAACGGCTAAAAAATATTATCAATAATAATAATTTTAATTTAATATAGTTCTAGGTCTCTGTCATCTCTGACTCTTGAGAAACTGAAATTTAGTGACAGTTGAAAATTTGGCTTATAATTTTAAAATGCAATAAAATTTTAAAATTTCTACTACAGTGCATTATATTTGAAGGCAATTTACCTTTGAAGATATAAAATAAAACCGAAGCAATGAGTTCCATGAAAACGTAACCATTTTCCACTTAATTTTTTATGTAGGCAAGGTAGATTAATTATAAAACATTTATTAAATTCTAAACTAGTCTACTGTTTCTTGTTATAAATAAACCAAATGTATACTTCTCTTTTACGATTTTATATGGATCTTATTTTGGAGGTAGAACGCATAAGTATTCTGAAAAATCACAGTAAGGTAGGGGGTGGGTCGATATTTTTTTTCTATACAATATTATTCTATAAAAATTAACTATCATCAGATAGAGAAATATATTTTTAGGATTAAAAGACATAGAACAATCTATGAAAATTGACACGCAAAACGCTTTGATATGTCTGCTATTTCTGCAAAGATCCAAGACAGCTAATTTTACAGAATTTGAAGACATATTCTCTCTCTCTATTGGCATATTTAGATTAAAGGTGAGTTTACACTGACGGGCCAGTAAGACAATGCATACGCAGAAAGGGACTGACTTATGTTTGCCTCTATTTCATAAAATAAATTCAGGCATTTTATGTTCGACTATAATTTGCCGTTTTGGCATCTCTGAATTTTTCTTCCACTACTCATCGTATTAAAATGATGGATATGTGCACGAAAAATATGGAAAAAAAAAAAGGTCAACATATCTAAATTTGGAAAACTATAGAAAAAAAATGGCAAATGAAACAACAACAACTACAACTTCGGATCAGAAAGAACAAAGAGCAAAAAATGTTGGAATTAATCTATAATAAGTGAAAAAAATTTTCAATTGCCAAAAAAGCCCGCCAAATTCTACAAACGCTTGCGTAGTAACGGGGGGGGGGGGATCCGAAACAGCGACATGTTGTTATCCCGTTCGGACAAGCCCTTGCCACGGCTCGAACAGTATTTTTCAGCCTTTCTACGCATGCACTGCTTACTGGCCGTCTTATATCTGGCCGAGTGTAAACCCATCTTAAGAATTGATAAAAGCTATGGATTTAATTTTACAGAAAAGCTAGATAGCAATAATAATAAAATAGTTTTGTAAAAAAATACGTCTTTATAATTGTATTGTAAAAAATATAGTTAATTGTTTGTATTTAATTTGTTATTAATTTATTGTATTGTAAATAGTTTTCTTTATCAAAAATATGCGGATTAAAGAGAAATTGCATGAAGTGTTGACAGCAATACTCTAAACAAATTGAAATTTTAATCATATACATTATATATCTTTAATTTTTAATTAATATTTAGAATTTTTTTTTAATAATACTCAGAGGTTTAATTTTCTTATAGTATTATTTTCAGTATTTCATGTTTTTACAGTTATAAGTTAACCTCCTTATTTTTTACAAGAAAATTATTTTCTACTTTAGTTATTGGTGAAAACGTGTTTTTAAGAGCATTTTAATTTTATTTTTTAACCTAAAACATTTCACATTTCATTTTGGTATATATCTTGTAATAAATTTTGCAATCTTGTAATAAATTTCTCACAAATTCAGCAGGAGATGAATTCTTTTGTATAGAAGAAAATTATTTAAAATTAATCGACTATCTGATAATTAACATTTGAAAATAATAAAATAGCACACTGTAATAGAAAAACTTGTCACTTCACAAAATTTTAAATCAGGAAGTGTGAAAATATCGGCTACAAAATTCCATCAATATAAACGTGAAACAAACCAAGTAAAATAAAAGCGTTCGAAAACTTACCTAATACTGTGACAGTGAATGAACAAGAGTTTGAATTATTAGAGCTATCAATTGCTTCATACACAACTTTAGTGACACCAATTGGAAAAGCTTGTGGTGGTTTCCTTATGAATACAGGAGACTTTATGAACACGTCAGAAACAAACACATTATCATCAGCAGTAGCTTTATTCCATTTTATTCGAGCAGTAGCTTTCTCAGGATCTGTTAGAGTAACGATGGATTGCGGACATGTTATGGTAGGTGCAGCGATATCTGTAAAAAAATAAATTAAAAATTATTATTTTTATAAATTCAAAAATTTCTACAAGCAAATGAGTCAAAAGGACTTCCGCATAATAAATCAGCGGGAGTTGTCTTCTCGAAATTTTCACGCATTCTCCCAAATAAAAGTGTAAATTCCCTTTTCCCCTTCGCATAAACATCGTTGACTTCGGGCAAGGCCATAGATGCTACGAGTGCTGAAATTTCTATTTTCAGAGTCCCTCGCATGCGCGTTTTGTGCTTCGTACTATAGTATAGAAATTCGAATATGAGCTTTTAAATCTTTTTTTTTCTATACTGATTGAAATCAAAATTTTACAGAAAGTTTCAGTTTCAAGATCATACACCATATTTAACTTTCCTAATTTTTGAACTATAACAGTTACATGAATGTGAATGTACATATCGCCAATTATTATCTTCTTGACCTTATTAGGTTGACAATTTGACAAGAATCAACACTTTACACTGTAAAAATGTGTGCTAAATTTAATACATTCGGTTTCTTATGTTTTGTAGTTATAGTGATCACTTTTAATTCAAAAGAGACAGACGCTTTCTATGAGTGGATTTTGTTTAAAATTTTATACAAAACTACAATTTTAATGCGAAGACAGTATAACCAAATTTCATCTATCTAGATCAAAGCGTTTTTGAGTTACCTTGTTCACAGATGGACACACTCAATTCCAAATATTTAAATATTTTTTTTAATATAATGCTTTAAAAACGGATTAAAAAGCATAAACAATTTGATTTCGATTTTGAATTATTAAAATTTACAATCACAAATTATCAAGGCAATCAGTATGGACATGGAAAAAATATTTTATATTTTTCAATATGTTAATTTTTTTTATTTAAATAACTATACCCTGCTTTTCAATCTTGAGTTTGTGAAATTTTACAATCAATTTTGAACCAACTTTCCAAAGAGCTGCACTTGATGACAAAATTTGTACCAAATGATAAGAAAATGAGTTAATATTGCACTGTCTCCCTGTTTTGAGCTATGTTTAAAATTTCAAATTTCTAATTCATCGGGAAGTTAGTTTAAAATCGATTGTAAAATTTTTATCAAAGTGACAGACAAGAAATCGAGTTAAAATGAGTTTTTCAAACTCAGAGGAAGGGGGTGAGGATTCTGAAACGTAGAATTTTCGACAATTGCAATACTTTGTGTATTTAAAGCAAGAGAAAGTAAACTCATTTGCAAAAACGCAGTAATTTCTGTGAACGAACAAGTAATTTATCCCTCCCTGAAATTGTTTTCATCGCTCACATAAAGACTTAATGTATAGGAAACGTGCATATCTCTATTAATCTTTGATTTATCTTTTTGGAACTTTAAAATAAATATTTAGAGATGGCGAAATCGCTTAGAAATTTAAAGCCTGTAAATATGAAATCAAATTATTTTTTGACTTTTCTTGAAATACAGATTTTAAACACTAAAATACTCTTATTTTTCATCTTTTTATAAATAAAGCCTATTCCATATCTAAAAAGTCCTTGACTAGGTATGGAGAGTAAAATTCTGTTTCCTGAATATTCGCTAATAAGAACGCTTTTCGCGCAAAGTGAAAGTAATTACACACACACACACACACACACACACACACACACACTGGAAATGGTCTCCCCTAACTTTCTCACATTCGTTTCAATAAAGATCTTATCCTCTACCTCTTATCCTTATCCTCCGATAAAATAGTGGATTTTGTATGACTCCTCAATTTCCTTATATGGAATTGGACGATAGTTAAGAAATGTTGATTTTTATAATATGTTTGTGAATTTTATAATAATGTGAACATGTTATGTTTACTAAATTTATCGCGAGAGTATGTATTCCGAACGCCTCTATGTAGGCTGACTGACACCGAAATTTGACACGAAACTACAGTTGGGGGGGGGGGGGGTCACAAGATGACGAATTTCATTGATTTAAATTTTGAACTTATGAGTTATTGCATTTACAGTCATGTGAAAGTACAGAACGGCAGACGATTAACTATTTAAAGGATTTGATTCAAAATTCGATAAGAATTCATATTTTGCATGCTTATCCTGTGCACTAATTTTTATCTATCTAGCCCTTTGCATTTTATAGTTACTGAGTTCAATTGCAATGGAAAAGCCAGAGAGACTTTTTGTGAATGGATTTCGTCAAAATTTAATAGGAATATACAAATTGCCGTAATTACATGTGCATTATTTATTCCGTCCAGTCCAAGGGCTTTTCAGTTATCGTGTTTACAAAAAAGACTGACAGACAGACAATGACAAAAATATTTTTCGGACTCCGGTAGATCTGAAAAGGAGATTCCTCAAAATCCTGAGCTCTAATTTTAGACAATTATACTTCCTCTATATTCCGTATATGAAAAAGTAAACATTTATAAAATTCAGCAGGAAATTTTGTAAATTGTAAATGCAATTTGAGTAATAATTAATAATTTCGGTTGATAATAGTAAGATATTAAATGGTTTTCCGTTTGGCAAGCAATTTGTACTTCATGTCATTCATGTTTAAAATTTTGAAAAAAAAGAAAATGATCAAATTATCGAATACAATAATTATTATCGAAATGACAACTCAGATTAAGATTATTTTAAGATTTTCAAAATTCTTGCATTTAATGAATACAGCAGCGACAATGAAATTGTATTGAAACGAAAAGATATTCTATGGTATGTCATCATCTATAAAAAATAATGAACCGCTTTACTTTTCTTCAATCAATTCTTGAATTGCCTTTGATGATAATTATGTATTCGAAGACAATAATAGACAGTTATAATCATTTAAAACACTTAAACTGCAATATAATTCTGTAAAAAATGTATATTTATCATAATATATAATATGTTTAATGTAGTGATCATATGAAAAATATTTGAAAAGTCACCTGCGCAGTATAATTTTTGACCAGCATTTGACCAACTTTTATTAAATAAGCATTCAGTGATTCCATCAGTTTTACCGTTCTCTGAAACCAAGCTGTAACCTTCAGTGCAGTAATATCTATAAATAAGAGAAACAGTGTTCTTAATTCATTCTAAAAATACTATTGATTGTCGAAGATCACATTCGTCGAAGCTCGCACAGTAAAAAATATTTTTTGCTTATGTATAAATCTATTTATACGATAATATAATCAGCATTTTTTTCTTTAAATAATCAATACAACGGGTATTCGGTAAAGCGAAAAAGAATGCCTAGGAAAAACACTTCTTGGTGATTCTACTTTCTTATGAAACGGCCGTAAAATTTAGAGAATAAAAAGAGAATCAGAATTCTTAGAAGTAATAACATTGATAACCAAGATTTCATGAAAGTATATTTAATTCTTTCAAATCAGATTATTTACATTTTTATGACCACAAGAGAACAGAATCGTATAATACCGCTAAATCATTAGCTCTAGGGATATTTTAAATAGGGAATGTGAAGCAATAAAATTAACACGTAGAACAAGCCTGTGTTTTGTTTAATCTCCTTGTTTTAACACGTTTCTCGGCAATTCTTTCCATTTTTTCCCTGTGCCTTCGGGCGGGTCGGAGTAGCCAGTTAAGGTTATCAAAATCATGAAGATATGTCTTATCAATCAGTGACGTGATCGTTTGCATTTGGTCAGAAAGAGTTACTTCACCACACGGGAAACAAAAATTATCAGAGCAGTTTATAGAAATTTGATGAATTTTATAACGAGAAAAGGAGAGCACTAAGCTGTTATCTAATATTAGTATATAATAAAAATATAAATTAAGATAATATATTCATTAAGAGTTGCGAAGCAAACAACGTTTGAAAACAGTGATTGAGTTTAGAGGTAAAAAAAACAGAACAGAGACTATGTCCCTCAAACTGTTGTAAACGTGTAATGAATCACCGTTTTCATTTATTACCAAGCAAAATGAAAAGATTTACTCATATATTTACTCATCACGCTTTTCAGCAGCTGACATTTGTAAAACAACAGCTAATAATCAATTTTGTTTATCAGTTTCGTTATTAACAATATAAAAATCGAGCGAACTGATATTTTTATTTAGAATATACATTTACATGTATATGTATAATTAGAATATACACATGATTTTAATGTTGAACATTGTAATTATTTTTTTTAATTTTTAGTCGTAGCTAATAATTAAAAAGCTTTATATTTAAAGAAATTTGTAAGATTTGTTACAGTTAAAAGCAGAAAAAGCGATAAAAAAAATCAAGTTAAACCTGAAGCACACTTATTACATGTTTTTAAAAATAAAGGACATTTAAACTGAAAGGGAAAAAAAGCTACAATTATTGATATTATGCAATAAGTTATAATACTTATTAAATTAATAACATTAAAAACAAATTGACATTATAAATAGTAAATAAGCACGCTGTTATTAAATAATTATTTAAAAAAGCATCTGTCAGTTAACTTGAAAATGAAATTTAAGTGAATTACCGACAAAAAGAACTGACAGGCATTTTTTCACGACTGCAGATTATAGGTTTCACTTTCAAATGTTGATTTCGTTTTAGAGGTTCACACTGGATCTCTAAAAAAAAAGAAATTTGAAATTTAGTGAATAAACTGCTATATTCTTCTTATATATTAATTTTCAATGGAAACTCACCGCAATATTATTTAAAAAGGAAAAACATGATCTTTTCTAGGAAGAAGACTTCTTTTTTTGCAGGATCGTAAAAATGCATTCCTTTTAACCTTTCCAAAGATTTTCAATTTTCTTTTAACCATATAAATGAATATGTTAAAAGGAATAAAATAATTTAAATATTTTAATTTTTATCTTGCTGCATAACACAATTGCGTTGTGTTCTTTTTCATCAGGAATGAAAAACGCAGAAATCTTTTATTGTTTTAATTGTTTCGTCATTTTTGAAAGGAAGTAACTTAATTTATGATCAAAAAATAAATACCAATTATATTAATGCTTTAATTAATAATTATTATTAATAATTTTGAATGTTGACTAGATGTTTTAAATATCTTGGAGGAAGCATTTTTCAACAACCTTATTTTTTTTTTATTTTTGCTTCTAATGTTTCATTTTTTTAATTTTTTTTAATTACTTATGTTTTTGTGAATTTTTACAAGCATTTGGTATTATTACTATAGGGAAAAGAGGAAAGATTTAAAAAAATTGATATTCATTTATCAAGATATAATTAAACAAAACGCATTTTTTCAATATACAGAAATACACTAGAAGAGTAGAATTGTAGGAAATGAAAACAATTTTGAACTCTTCATTCGTCTAAGCTTATTCCTCTAGTCTTTACTCCAAGAATTATCAAATTGAATATTCATATCTGAGAATAAGGTTTTATAAGAACGTCATTAAAATATTTTTGTCGTTGCTTTTTTGAAAAAATGTTATGTGAGAGAAAAGAAATTAACAATTATTTATTACATTCTAAACCAAAAACAGTCTTAAATTAAAAAATATTTGTCAAATTTAAAAATACCTTCACAAGCAGCTCGAATGCCAGTCCAAGAACCGTTTGTAAGACAAGTTCGATCGCTGGAACCTTCTAATTCGTAGCCTGCATCGCACTCAAATCGGCAAGTTACACCAAATCCCAAATCACTTCCACTGCAGTTGTGTTTACCATGAAGAGGATGATCTAACGTGGGGCATCTCATTTCTAATAATCGAACAGAAATAGAAACTCAGTTCTAGAGAAATAGATTCTTAACTGAAAATTCTTTCCTAAAATGATTCTAAAAATGTAATAATAATTATTAATATATTAGCTGGTACCCGGTGCGTTGCTGCCGCAGAATTCTGGAAATATCGTTTGAATTTTGAAATAGCTATCTTGTTTAATTAGGAATGACAGAAAGAGTGATATTTATTTTCTTGTCGACAATGAATACGTTCACTGAAATTGAATGATACATAAAGGAGAAGTATAAATGATGATTATTCTATTTTTTTAACTTAATTATTCAAGTATACTTTAGGATAGACAATTTTTTTTTCCATCTTCAGGAAAAAGAAATTTCTTGGCTGTCTGATTCGTGAGATCCAACATACAAGTGGTCATGTGAAAAACATTGATTTTCTAGGTGTTACATCCGATTCATTTCAGAAGTGTTTCGATATATCAGGCCCTTTAAATCTGCCCAATTTCTTCTTTAATTCGGTGAATTATCCAAAAAGGTGATAAAATTCATCAGCAAATACAGTCACTTGCATTTTAAATTATTTGATTTAGACGCAACATATTTTTATCAATTCACACTCAAAACACGGTTATGTACAATGCTTATATACAATCAGTTACGAAACATATTTTATATTGATGGAACAAGAGCACGCATACTTGTGAACAGTCCGTTCACTTCAGTTTGTTTTTAAACGTGAACGGTCTTCATATCCTCCCCACTTTTTGAGTGATTACTGCAACTCAAAAACATACATAGTCTGGTTGAATAAATTAAGCTTATTGGGAGCTTTGATACATCTGCCAGATCGTGCAAATTTACATTCTGTAGCTTCAGGCGTGGAGGAAGCGTGAGAAAAATCGTCCTTACATGTAGTTTCATTTTGAACACTTTTATTCTCACTCTTTGTGAGAGAATCAATTTCATTAATGTTTAATTCTAGAGCAAAAATTAGCTGCACAGGTCTCAGAGAAACTCCAGACTGTGTTTTTACTTTAACGGTACGAATTTTTCCTTCGCGACCTGGCAACACATCTACAACATTCGCCAAAGGCCAATTCAGTCGTTTTTTACTGCCGTCTCCTATTAATACAACTTCACCAATCTTGGGTTTATGAATGTCTTTTTTCTTATTTTGTTTTTGAATTAATAAACTCAAATATTCTTTTCGGAAACGAAGTCTTAAATCTTTCAGCAACTTAGTTCCATATCTTATCCTTTTTCTTAAACGTTGGGTTTCTACCATGTTTATGCCATTAGTACTAAAATTTCGATTCTCAATTAAAAACATAGAGGGAGTTAAAGGAATAAGATCATCTGAATTTTCAGAGATATAAGTTAGGGGATGCGAATTTATAAAAGACTCGCAGTCGCATAACACAGTCTCGAGTTCCTCAAAATACAAGACCGATTTTCCGAGAGAGCGTCTTAACAGTTTTTTGAGAACTCAAACCAACCGTTCCCAAAAGCCTCCCCACCAGGAAGCTGTGGGAGGATTAAATTTCCACAAAATTCTACGAATGTTTGCCTCCCTAATGATTTTTTCCCAATCTCGTTCAGATGGTTCATTATTTGCTCCTCTGAAATTAGCGCCATTATCCGAGTAGACGGTTCTTGGTCAACCCCTTCTAGCTATAAATCGACAGAATGCCGTTAGAAAAGAATCGGTAGAGAAGCCACGAGTTCTAGATGAACAGCTCGGTACACAGCGCAAGTGAACAATCCAATCCAAACCTTCAGACTGTTCTTCAAGAAAAGTGGTCACGCTAAGTCGACTCCCGTCACTTCAAAGGCCACTGTGTCGGAAACTCGATCTTCAGACAGCGGACAAGACTCAGTAGCCAATGGTTTTGCTTTATAACGTTTACATTTCAAGCAACCATTAAGTACATTTCTAATAGTTTTACGTGATTTTACAATCCAAAATTTTTCTCTTAAAATAGACAGCATAATCTGAGTTCCAACATGACAATTTTTTCTGTGAACAGATTCAATCAAACACTTAGTAAATATACAATCACTTGGCAAAAGAATAGGACTCAAAAAGTCTGGTACATTTTTACGTTCAGTTATATGTGTCTTAACTCTTAAAATACCAACATCATCTTCAAAAATGTCAATTGACGATATCGAACTTTTATCAGCAAAATATTGATTTTGAATTAAACGTATCAATACAGTTTCTGCGTTTTCGATTTCTGACAGAGAAAGTTTTGAAGATTTAGAAACAGAATTTTCTTACATTAATTTATGAAACGTAAAGTCCATGCAACCACATTTATAATTTTATCATAATCAGAAAACCTAGAGGCATACCAGGGGGTTGTCTCTTCCGAAAAATTTACACTACTTAATTTCGTTTTTCTTCATTCTGTCTCTATTTCGTTAATGTCATAGCAAATATTATCTTATGGCCAGTATTCCAAGGGCATTAAAAGCCAGTTGGGGCCATTCCACCATTCAGAATTCAGCATATATTTAATAGAGCAACCTCTTGATAATAAATCAGCCGGGTTAATATTTCCTGGCACATGGCGCCATAACTGAGATCTAGATAACTGTTTGATTTCTTTCACTCTATTCGTAACAAAAACTGACCAATCTCCTTGCTCCACCAAAGAGCAACTGAAGAATCAGTCTAGAACGTGATTTTCATATCTGGTAAGTCAAGGGCATTACGAACAAAATTCGCCAACCTTGCCCCAATACAACATGCCATCAGTTCGAGGCGCGGCATGCTCAAAATTTTCAAGGGAGAAACTCTATATTTCGCCAGTACAAGAGTAACTTTTACTCCATCCGAATAAACAGATCGCACAAAAATGCAGACTGCATATGCTTTTTTACTGGCATCTACAAAAACATGAAATTCAGAAGTTTCTAGAATTACCATATAACGCGGAATTTTTACATTATTCAATAAAGATATATCATTTAGCCATTTACAAAAACTCTTCAATAAAATAACTCGGGAGTATTTCGTCCCAAGAAATTTTACTCTTTCAAGTTTCTTGTAACAGAAGTTTGGGGAACAAAGTGGCTGAGACTGACATTCTAATGGGATCAAATATTTGTGGTACAAGGGACAAAATTAATCTTTTAGTAACTCCAGTTTCACAAATTAAAGTTTTGAAATTAATGTTACACATTAGAGAATCATTATCAAGATCCCATAGCATACCTAAAACACAAGTTACACCAGATGATTTGCACATATATTCTCATGGAAAATTACTTTCCCATCCTCGGAGATTGAAACAAGCTCTCGACATCACCTTTTGCGCTGTTTCAATAAAATGTATTTTTTTCTTCAGTAACATTATTCACACTTATAAGACAGTTATCATCATAAAATGAATGTTTTAATTTCTGCACCACGTCAGCAAAGACATGAGGAGCGTAATCAAGGAGATGTTCAATTGATGCACTTAAAATAAAAGGGCTAGAAGTAATCCTAGAAATGCCTATAAATTTGTCCTTCATTACTAGGATAGAAAAAACAAAGATAATCCCTATCATTTGGAGCAATCCCAATTTAAAGAAAGGCCTTTTCTATGTCTGCACTTAAACCTATCGGAAACATTCTGAATCTATCAAGAATATCAGGTAATAATTCGATTAAATTGGGTCTAGTAAATGAATATTGGTTTAAAGACGTTTTTCCCTTTTCTCGTGCCGACGCGTCGAAAACTGGTCTTTAGTGTTTTGGCTACTATTTTTAATAACAGGTCTATGCGGAAGGTAATGGCATTTTTTATTTAATTCTAATTCTGGGACTCTTTCAATAATTTTTAAAATTTCCCATTCATTGAATATTTTTTGATATTCGTAAAGACAACTATTATTTCGCGCTCTCGTTATAGTTTTCTCATGTCGTTTCGAAGCTAATTTTTTATTATCTGGGAAGTTTGAAGAATCTAATTTCCACGTTAATTCCACCTCTTACCTGCCATCGGGAAGAACAATGAATTTTTCATGAAATTCTTTTAACTGTTAGTCAAATAATTTCCTTTTTGAAACATTTTCAATGGGATCACGAATACCTAAAGAATCAATTTCCCACAATTCTTTTAAGGAAATATCATTAACATACAAAAACAGAACTGTTTGCACAGAAGAATCTACAAATATTTCACCATTAGTGGAACCGAGTCCAGTTTCTTTGCCAACAACAGTACATCCTAATTTTGTATGAATTGCAGCTAAGCCAAAATTTAACTGAACACACTTTTCCGTTGATAATTTCCCAATTAGATCTGCTCCTAATAAAAGGTCAATTTCATCTTCGTTATAAAAGCATCAGATAATTCGATCTTATTTATTCTTAAATTCTCTAATATATGCTGGTTTTCTATTTTAGGAACAAGACCACAAATCTTACGTTCAGAAAAAACTTTACTACACAATTTGAATGAGCCATTTAAATCATTAATTTCTATAGCATATATACCATGCTCTAATGGAGCAGTTTCTTTTCCTACGAATAGGCCATGAATTACCTTTTCACGTCTGAGAGGTAGTAAGTAGTTTCAAGTACTTAATAACTATCACTAACGTATGAACAGGAAGACACACTATATAAGAGTCCCCGAACTCGAATTTTATTTCCCTGACCTACAATTTCTACACAGATAATCTGCAAATATACTTTATTATAATTATTATTTGACAGATTATTTGCAACTTCACTACTCTCATTAGCTTTAAATGAATGAATTTCTTTTTTATTAGAACACATTAAAGTTACATGCTGCTTATTACATTTTAAACATTTCAGTTTAACTCTAGATTTGTTACTTGTATGGCCGTAATTCAAATATTTAAAACAAATTCCCTTTTTAAACAATATTTGCTTCTTTTCATCATAAGACATTTTTTGAGCCTAGCAAAGCAATCGCTGCCCTACCGTTCATCTGATGGCAAAGTTTTATAGCCATCGGATGAACGGTAGGGCAGCAATAAAATACGAACAAACAAAAATTCATTTTTATATATTACATATAATAATTGTACTATGTCTGTAACTTTCGCGCAAATGCAATCAATAAGTTGGCAAAGTTTTATCGCAATCGGATGAATGATACGGCAGAGCATAGAATACGAACAAACAAAAATTCATTTTTATATATTAGATAATATCAAAAATAGAAATAACTTCCTTATTACTTTCGCAGTAAAAGTCTTCACCGGTCCATTTTCCAGTTTCTAAACATTTTCTAGATGGCAGGGGGCTTCGATTCCATGGTAGAACAGTTGAATCTACACCTGAAAAGGCCAGATGGCAGGAGAAAGGACAGTAGCCTTCTTTGCATTTCAGTTCGCACATAGCTCCGTAGGTATGTTCGCAATTCGCAGGGATCAGAGCTCCACCTTCTGGAGGATTCAGTTGAGCACATTCAATAGCTGAAATATAAATAAAGATCAACAGTTAGAATGTTCATTTCAATGTTTAGTTTATAATCCTACGTCCTGTAATTATGAATTGATAGTAAATTGGAACAGTTATTGTTAACAAAGATTAACTAATTAATCAGTAATCACGGTGATTTGTTTGAAGAGTCGTAGATTCGAGAACTGAGGATCACGTGGAAAAAGATCCAATGGATCTTCCGATTTAAGCCTGGTGGGTATGAAAATTACCTTCCTTTATCAGCTGGCTTCACGTTATTGAAGTATAGACGGAATGGCCGGCCCAGGAGGCATCGTAACGGTTTGGCCACCGTTGAGAAGCATGCAGTCCGTCACCAACATTAACCCCTTCCTGTAAATTGACGATTATAGCTCGTCATTGGTTTTTCATGCCATATAGCACAATGACGAGCTATACTCGTCATGCGACTAAAGTTACTGTTGAATATGATAATGAATTAGGTTTAAATTTTCTAGTGTACTGAATCCGGAAATAAGTATAAATTTACCGATAATGAAACTAATGATAATGAAATATTACCAAGAAGACGAAAACGCTCTTAGCGACTATTAAGTCATTTTAGTGAATTTTCGCTCTGGGGTCAGACACATCAGAAGAATGGATTTGAAAAGAAATAAAATAATGTACCTGAAATAAATAAATTTACGGGAGTGCCTAACTCAGGGATGGCGAACCACTGGCACGCGTGCCATTGATGGCATGGGGCACAATATTTCGGGAACGCCGCAGATCAAAACGGTTTGCGTTTTAGGTCAAAATAACAAAGTTCAATATGAAGTATTACAAACAAACAAACACGGGTGTTTCCATTCCATTTAATAAAGGGCACAGATATTTGTACGGCTGTTAAAAATTCGCTTGCTGAGAAAGGCATTGATTTGAAAAGAATTATTTCAGTAATTGATGGTGCTGCAAGCATGGTGGGCAAAAAAATGGTTTCATTAGTTTATTTTAAACAGACGTAGGACATTCGATTCTTGAACTCCACTGCATTATTTACCAACAAGCCTTGTGTTCTAAGAATGGTTTAACATCTCTTGATAATGTAATGGCGTTAGTCATAAAAATAATCAACCTCATATCGTTGTAGGCTTTAAATAAGTCAAAGTTTGAGGCTTTGTTGGATGAAGTCAACTCGGTGTATAATGGCTTACTAATGTATTATAATGTTCGCTGGTTAAGACGCGGGAACGTACTTCACGGATTTGTTGACTGCTTGGAAGAAAGACTGTTTCTGCAAAATGTGGGGAAAATTGAACAATATCCACAGTTGTGGCTCTCAAAATGGATGTTTTTTTACAGACATGTGCCAACATTTCAATGAATTGAACGCAAAGCTTCAAAGCACAATTAAAACAATTATCATTATGATGGATCTCAATCGCGCTTTTGACGCTGGGTTCATGTTTTATTAAATATATTATTAAAAAAAACTACAAGCACTTCCTAAATTTGAATATATATATATCAAAGATTTAAAAGTACATGAGAAATCATACGAAGAAAAAGTTATTGAAGAATTTCCGTAATTGATTCGTCAATCAAGGAATTTTCAGCCAGATTTTCTAAGCTCAAAGAATTATCGGAAATGCTCAAGTTTATTATGTACCCTGATGTGATTTTATTTGATAAACTGAACTTCTCAATTTTAGTTGCAAATTGAAGAATTTGAAATGCAACTGATTGATTTCCAGTCTAGTTCAATATGGATTCAAAAGTTTATTGGAACAAGAAAAAAAGTTGAAAAAGAAAGATTAATAAGTAATATAAATAAAAATGCCAGTAACGAAATTTTGGAAACAAGGAATTCGATTCCAGACACATCTAACCGTTTGGAGAAGCTGGCTCATGCTATTTTAGTCATATTTTTATCTACCTATGCCTGTGACTCATTATCTTCAGAGATGAATAACATTAAAGACTCTCTTAGAAACCGTTTGGCAGATGAGTAGTAGTAAGCAGTAGCAGTAGCAGACAGTAATCACAAGTCAAAATTATTTGACGGTACGTCTATACCTCATTCTTTAGAATACCTCGTCTGAGGTATACGTCTATACCTCATTTCTTTAGAAAAAATGGCATGTTGATACATAAAGGTTCGCCACCCCTGGCCCAGTGTAAACGCAAAAACTATTCCATAACCAGAAGTCATTAGAGACTTTTGAAAAAATGTTGAATCTGAATTCACGAATTAAAATTATATCCATATCAATCATATCATTTTAATTAACAATATGTATGAATTATAAATAAACTAAATTTTCTTAAATAAAAATTAATGCACAATTTTTTATTATTAAATCTTATTGGAAAGGGTTAAAATGAGGTATTAATATGAAAAATTGTATAGTTGACAAATGATTCAATTGTATAATCAGTTGCTGGATTATGTTTAATGTTGCTAGAATTATAGTTTTAAATAAAGTTTCAAGTTAATAGTAAATATGACAGTAATTATTGTGGAATATTCATTTTGTTATAACCAATCAAATTTCTAGATATCGAATTAAATATTATTTAATACACCGGAAGAACGAATGAATATGACAAGTATAAGGTAACGATATATACGTAGAACTGATATAAGGCAAGAGTTCTTCAAAAACATAACTATAATGAAACCATGGTTATTTCATTTTTTTCTGTTTTATTTTATTAAATCCAGAAAATATAAAATGCTATTTTTGATCACAATTTATGAGCCGATTTAATTGTTTAACATAAAATTTGCATGAATAAAAGCTATGAATGGAAAAGCTATGAAATTGTTGTTTTAAAATTTTATCTTAAACGTTAATTTAAATAATATCTAGTATACTACTCTGAGGTTTCGCTGTATTATCTATTTTAATTTAAAATGTGAGATGTTTGTATAACTTTTCTCTATTTGCAAACGCGTCCATTGAGCTTTCTTACTTCATCAAATTAATCCAAAATAGGAACAAAATATTTTCCAATTTTTTTAAAGACGATTGAAATGTAAAATTAAACAATCTCTTAAATTAAATCTCTTTCGCAAGATTATTAATTTCAAATAATTGAATGCTTAATACTTTAAACTAATTCACCCAAATATTAAAAACAAAAATAGTTAAGGAAATTGTCATGTTTTAAGACATTTCATAAAGTTTTACCAAATAATTGTATTCGATTCGATTCATTTTTTAAAATTTTTTTCATAAATAAAACACTTTTCTATTTATATAAATGAATTATTTTTTCAATAAATTTCCGCTTTTAATATGGAAGAGGCATTTTTTATATTATATATATAAATGAGTCGATCGTTTGCAAAAATGGATTGAAGATGTTTTGCTGAAAAAGTAATTGATTTAATACTGAAGAGGAAAAAAAATGCACATAAACTTTATTCGACTAATTTTTTTGTTTGTTAGCGAAAAAGGGAATAGAGTTTTTTTTTAACTAATGCATTCGCATAATTGGGAAAACAATCACATGATCCTCTAACATAAGCAATTTCAAGCACAAAAAAAAAGCTTTCTATTGATAAAATGTTATCAACGTACGCTTGCAGTAATTTCCTGTCATGATATATCCAACTTCACATGTGCATTCATCAAATGAAATACTTCCTTCACTTGGAGTTGTTGAATGTTCAGGACATTCTATGCAATCACTTGTCGCAAGAGAACTTTTGTAAGTTCCTTTAGTACATTCTGAAAGCAATAAAAGAAATGAAGTGGTTAGCAATATATATAACATATTTGGAAATTTATTTAAAAAGCAGAAGTCTCAAATAACCAAAAGTAGAGTTTATTCTTCGACTTCTTTTTTACTTCCACAGAACGGTGCGTTTTGGTTTAACTTCCTCATATTATAAACAGAAAATTATGTATTATAGAACAACTCCTCTTTCAATTGAAAAATTTGGATCAGAAATTAATTCAGGTCGACCGTTTAGGTCTAAAGACGGCATTCAAAAATTTATATCTTTAGCTTGCCGCATTTCTATGTTAGCAAGTTTAAATATAGATGAGTAGACGTGCAGTCGACTAGTCGACGAATGTCACAAAACCTGAATCATATATAAAATTTTTTTGATAAAACCACATACCATTATCTATTTCATTGCTTTACTGAATAATCATGTTCACTTTCTGACCAATGAACAGATAGACAACACTTCGTAAATTTCAACCAAAATTTAATACAGATCTAGCAGTCTTAATGCAAGGACTTGCATCAGGGAAATAAATAGTTCGATATTTAATAAGAATAGTGTCGATTGCTCCAGGAAAGAAGTATTTAAGCCTAAAAATAATAATTGCTTTTGTTACATCACCAAATGAAAATCTCATATTCTTAATATTAAAAATCATGCATTTTTTTTAAAAAAAAGGCTCTAATGAATTATTAATACTCTTTGCTAAATGTAACTTCAAAAATTTCAAAACTTATCTTAATTTACCAACCAAAGAAACAATGGTAAAAATATGCTAAAAATCATAAAATTTAGACATCGATTTATAAAAAATTATTTTTTCCAACTTTCATTTGAAAAACTGCACATTAAACAAAGAACTAAAGTGAATATATTAGAAATCTAAAGTGAATATAATTAGAATATTAGAATTTCTAAAGTGAATATATTAGAAATCTCGAGTGTTCAGGATGAATCAAATTAGTGGGAGAGGAAACATTTTCTAAAATTATGGAGGAAAGTATGACCGGAAACACCATTTGGATAAGGTAGATGGCGCTGTTCGTGAAAACTGTCGATGGATTAGTAGCATGCGGTTATGCAGCTACGATTTTTTTTCTTACTAGATGCCGAACAATCAACTTTGGCGCCATTGGAAATGCCAGTAAAATGCCAACTTTTTTTTCTAAAGGTTATGCAAAGCGATTCCAAAGTGAATCCTTCATAACTGTGAATAGTAAGAACTTTGAGTCGTTATCGGAATGTATTCACCAAGTAATGAATTTCACTCCACAATATGGCTTGCAATTTTTGCATCTTTGTATATACTCTAGCACAGACAACTTACTTTCCTGGACATATATACCTATATGGTTTTAATCATATAATTTTTTTAAATATCTAAATCCATTAAAAATTTGAATACTCAATTTTTTACCTCTTTGTATGTTTTAATGACAAAAAATGTGTTAATTTTGTAAGAAAAAAAAAGCAGATAATTAAAAGTAATTTCATTGAAATATAGTTTTCACAAGTAATGTACAATTTCACATTCCGTCTACAGAATATAAAACCAGAGCATGTCTTATGTACTTAATGATCTATTTGCAAAAACGAAAACTTTAACCCTTTCTAGAGCTATGGGAAGTATGCTTCCCAACAAACTCAACAATCTTTATATGGAATTATGTAGGCTGGCATAAGTTCTCCCAAATTCTTCAATAAAACTGAAACTTGGATGTTTCAGTTCCTTAGATCACACTAAATGGTGTGTATTTATTTATTACTTAGTTATTAATTGACGAAATTAATTAATTTACCTAATAAGCTTAATGAATTACTTTTCTTAACCTTCCAGCTGCGTATCCCGCGAGCTGGCAACCAGCCCATTTTCTGCTGTATCCCACGTTTTTTCATAGTTTAGAGTGTTTATTTTTACGATTACAGATTTTTATTATATTATATTATTATTGTGTAACATATAGTATCAGTTAACTTTTTTTGAAAAATATTTGAACTTATTTGCAAACATCGCATCTAAATAGTGATTTTAAAGAATTAAGCAACCAGAGGGTTAAACCAAACTCAATCCTAAAAATATTTTAATATATCATGACTAGAAAAAAAGATCCTTTTAAAGGGTTAATTATATTTTCATATGTTAGGTATCAAAAATGTATTACTTTTGCAATTATTTCTTTCGCCTGTTCCACTGTAGCCTGGATCACAAACACATTGATAATCTCCACTGCGTGTTCCACAGTAACATTTTGCATGATCATCACAGCAGTTTCTTTTGTTTTCGCAAAAGTTACACATTGATGCATCCCCAGTGTAATCAAAACTCACTTCATGCGTTTCTGAAAAAGAAAGCTTTATAAGAAAGCTGAATAAAGATAGACACTCGTTTGCATAAAACATGATCACTTAAACAATTTGGCAGAAACCCATATCGGATAATGTGCTCCCGAGGAAAACGTATATTCAATAACACCACTTTAATTTTTGAATCTACTATGCATTGTGGAATATTGATATCTATTCTTTCACAGATGGAAATAATTGCTTGTTTATTTATTTATGTTTAGATCATATTTTCGATAAAAATAGAGTTCAACTACTTAGATAAGAACTAAATATTTTGAGATTTTAGATCATTGCTTAATTCGCTTAATCTCGCTTTTTGTTTTCATTAGCTCATTTCTTTTGCATTATAAAAGTGGTACAAATAAATGCTATTCTGAATTATAGTAAAGTCATTACACTTTATAATATAATTAGGTCATTTAATTTAAATTATTTAATAAGTAAAATTTTATTTTTTTATAATTTGATTAGTAAATATAATCAGATGTCAATTTCAAAAATTATCTTCAAATTATTTTAAATGTAGATCGTCTTAATAACTCAGAATTGCTAAGTGGAAATTTAGAAAAACAATTGTGTAAAAATTGCTTTTATCTTTTGTTAAACACAAAAATTCCTCGCGATAAGTTCATTGTTCCAATCAAAAAGTGTGCAAAATGTTAAAAAAATGTGAGATATTATTGACAGACCAAATTATGCCGACGCACGTTTAGAAGACCTACGCATTTCAGTTTCATGCGACTTAAACGGATATCATGACTATGAATGACTTATGAATAAACTTCATTCCCTAGTTTAAACAATTATGCATATTTTCTAATAATATTAAAAAAAAACAGCGAAACAGATATAAAAGGATTTCTCTGTTCGATGTGTTAAAACGGAGAAAAAAGGAAATAATTGGAAAATAAAAATTAATTTAGAGATTTTTCGCATTGTGTCAGCACAGTAGGATATCTTCAAACTTATACCAGGAGCAAGGTATTAATTGCTTTGCATGAGAGCTAATTGTTCTTGATTTTCTTTATTATCACTTTTTTATATATTTCATTGTATCAAGGAATGAAGTTATTTCCCTCAATATAGGGTAAATAATACGAATTAAAAAAAATCCGAGACATGTTTCATAAATAATGAGTTTAAATTGTACCAACCAAAAAAAGTATTCCAATCATTTTTTTTCATCGAAAATATTAGTTATACTTAATGTATAATCACTTTTTTTAAATCTTGCAGATACAGTAAATAAACAATTGCCTTTCTAATAAATTATTCTTTAATCTAAAAATTCATATTTGTACAAACACCTCTTTTCGAAATTATAATGATCTTCAAATGGAATTTACAAAAGAGATTAAATTTAGAGAGTTTCTTTTTAAATCATGATTTTATAATACTGATAAAAATGTAAATATTTCATTTGCTTCAAAATGGAACTATACCAGCTGCTAATTAGAGGAGCTGAGTTCAAATGCGACGATGAAAATCTTATCAGCCTAGGTTTGCCAGATATGTTAATTATTATTGAAATAAAAACACTGTTACAAATCTGTAATTTTGCTACCCGGCACGAATAGTGTCATCGTGGGAAAACCGTTAAAACCGTTGTAAGATCTGTCCTGTGCGTGCTGAGCCTGGCGACCATTTGGCGACTCAGCGATGAATTTGGCGACAAAATGGATAATACTGGAAAGTTCGAGAATTTTCATGATCCATCCAGTAGGAACCGAGATACACCCAGATACGCCCTGATTGGTCTGGAAGATTCTATCACCGCCTCCCGGTACCATAAAAGACAGACACTCTCAAGCTGTAGAAGTCGTGTGTGAGAGTAGTCGGAGTCGCAGACAAGTAAAAGGATTAGAGGATTAAACAGCAAGCAAGCTGTTGAACTAGCGATTAAATGCGCTGCATTATTACGATTGATTGGCGGTATTTGTAGAAAAAAATTTGTAACAATACGAAGAAAATTTAATGTAATAAAGTCTGTTGCATGCTGTACAGGAGCTATCAGGATATCCTTCTAGGAATGAAAAACAATGTACATACTAAGAACACGACATCACAATGCAATCTAGACATTAGTTGCGTGTATGATATTTCTGTGTTGCATTCTTTTTATGAACCTACAGATATTTCAGACGTGCCATTCTTCTAGCATTGATGGCCTAGTAATCTGCTAGAATTGATGACCTCCAATTCCCTTACAGCGTCTCTCCTTACCAGAGATATAGTGTGATAGAAGCGTTTGTGAGGTTACAGAACAGCATCTGTCAGAGGAAAATTCAACCTGATAATGCAAGAAAATGTATTTTTTTTTTTAATTGGATCACTTCTAATTCAACCGCAGAAGAAGAGTAGCTGCACTATGGTTACAATATATGTGCGTGGACCATGCTTTATCCTAATCGACAAACTTACAATCAAAATATAATTTGCAGGTGGTTTTTACAAGTAAAGGGATATCTCGTTTTTCAATACGACTTTTTTTACGATACTCGTATTTTTCAATTCAATGCAAATACGAGTTTTCCACAAACGTAACAAAACAAAATCTGACTACATTAATCGTATACACGTAACAAAAACTGCCAACATTAATCGCAAATTTTGAAACACTGTGTCCTAAATACACGCAGTTACAGATAAACTGCAGAAAATATACGACACACATCAGTAATATCGGATGTCACAACCAGGGGGAGTTCTATTCCCAAAACGTTCTCGCATACTCTCCAATAGAAGTATAATTCCAGAGAACGCCTTGCAGGGCATTGATATACAATTATTATGAAATATTAACCTTTGGTGTGAATTTAGAATTTTTAATGAAATAATCGTGTGATACTTTGAAAGTATTTTTAACGATTAATCCCTGGCATAATAATCGGTAATAATAGGGCATCGGGTAATAGTATCAGAAAATAGAATTGGTGTTTTAGACACGTTTTTCGCAACATTGAAACAAAAATATGACACAGAACTACACTTGTAGTCACAAAATGACACACCAAATTTGATACATTTCCCTGCGTTTTTGAGTTCTCGCGATTTGATGTTTCTGAAAGCACAGACTGACAAACGATCAACCTGTTGTTGGATTTGGCTCAAAATTTGAAAGGTGTCTACAGTATAGATGGTCATTCTGTGTATTAAATTTAATTCGTTTGGCTCTTTTCGCTTCGTAGTTAATTTATATCCAAATAGCCGGACAGAAAGACTTCCACTGAACATATTTGGCTCGAAATTTAACAGAAATCTAAAAATTTGGTATTAAAGACCGTATACCAAATTTCGTCCGTCCATTTCAAAGCATTTTTCGGTCATCTTTGTCTCAGACAGACGGACATTTCCAAAAAATTTATTTTTTGAACATAAGGAGGTCTGAAAAAGGAGATTCGTCAAAATTTCGAATTCGAATTTTTTGACGATTACTATATTTGATCTATATTACATATACCAGAAAGTAAAAAGAATTGACACGAAAATGCAGAATGAAGCAAAATCTGATTGATATTGAAATCTGACAACTGCTGTCCGAACCATAATTAACTAGTTGAAGAATTCAACGACTGACATAATGGCTTATCAATAGGAACCGAAAGAAAAACAGATTGATTTGCGTATAAATCATAGATATATAAAATAAAATGAAAACATAAAATACATATCGAATATAATATTTATATTTGAAATTTTCAAATTTGAATCAAAATGAAATTTTTACTGTCAAATTCTTGTTCTGACCTATCGAATTAGTAATATTTAGCTACTTAGGTTTCTGAAGCGTTATGGCTGTAGATTAGTGAGAGGTAATCCATGACGGTGATATTCACTGGTTGTTAATTCCATATGGTTCAAGTCTAGCACTGTAGTATCTGAAGTTTCGGTGGTTAAAATGTATGTCACAAAATTTACGAATTTCAGTAACTTATTTTTCCGAATTTTACCATGTAAAAAAAGCAAGAAAGACAAAACGTTTTATATCTAAATTCTAGCCGAGAACCTCATAACGTAATTGAAAATACAGGATTTCCTCATAGTCTTTTTTTAGTTTCAAGATTTATCTAAGAAAATAAAATACATATGTCTATAGAAATAAATGCAAAATGAGAACAAGATTTTGAAGGGGTTTTTTTGTCTCATTAAATGTACTACTGTAAAAGCACCAATAGTTGTATGAAATACATCAAAACGACGCTATATTCATTGCTATGCTGTTAAAAGTGTAAACATTAGTATAAAATGGATAGTAATATAAGCGAGAAGATAACGTAAATAGAGTATAAACATAAACCGTAGTATAAACGTGTAAGATATGTAGTATAAATATTAACTCATTAGTGAGCTGAAAAGTAAATGAAATAATCTGAATGATATTTTTAAGTAAACATTCGGATAATATTTTGACTCAAGTCCTTAGAGTTCTCAATTTTTGATCGATACAGGACGCTTTAACCAGTTAACCGAGGAATTTTTAAAAGCCTCTCATGCGATGCTTAACCAAAATCAAACGATGACGTGTATACACGTCGAATGCAAGACAAACAGTTGCATAATAAAATTTGCGAAAAAATCGAAGCTAAGCGAATAAGATTTCATTTTTATTAGATAAAAATAATTAACAATTCATTGTTGAAAAAGGTAATGTTATTAATAATTTAAACATTTCAAAAAGATAAAATTTATAAACAGGGAAAATTAAAGAAATAATTTAAGAAATTCAGTGAATTTAAGTGTGCTATTTTTCAAAACTAGATGCCACACAAAGTAGAACATCACTCGCTAATCGAGCACCCGTAACGTGATTATTCACGGATTCCATTTCTTGAGCAGAAGGAATCTCTTCAAAATACATTTGCTCTTGAAGATGTGGCTGGCATAAAGCTGAAGAAAAGTTTTCAGAAGATACGTGTGGTTTTGCAGCTGTACTTGGTCGTCCAACGTTAATGTATACAATAGTTAAAAAAAAAATCAAGCGAAGTTCTTGAAACTTCTAAGTATTAAGTTGATCTCTCAAATCAAAAATTACTAAGGACTTTCATAGTTATCATATTTCATTTATCTTCTTGAAATCATAATCCGGGATTACCTGATATATAAATACAGTGCAGGGAAATCCCGATATATAAGAAAACTGCAGGGAATATCCGATGCGTTGGTGAAAATAACTCATTTTGCAAAAAAGCACTATATTGTATGAGGAATAATTTGTATGGCAAAGAATTTTACCCAATTTTTTTAATTTATCGCAGGCTGAAAGGTATTATAAAGAAAACACAGTAAATGACATTTGTATTACATCTTGCTTAAATTGCGTTTTCATAGGAAATGGCAAATTTCAATTTTCCAAGACATGAATACATGTCAACAGCACTAAAAGGAAAATTTGGATTGACGTATATGCACTTCGAACGCAGCTAAATGGTTAATACAATCTCACAGAGAGACAATATGCGAAATAGCATAATTTGTCTCTTCTTAAGGAGTAACCATATTTATTTCAAAATTCATTTTTTCCCGAACTGGGTATTTGAAATGCAGAAATACAGTATAATCAAAAACTTTGACATGGAATTAATATAAGACATAAATTTGATTACTACACATCAGCAACTGCCTTTTCAGTAATTTTTGAAATATTAATTGAATTTTGCGGACAACCTGCATTTCGAATAAAGACTTCACAAGAGCGAGTAATTTCGTACTTGTTAGGCGTCGTAAGTCAGATTTAAAAACCAAAAAGAGAAACAAACCACCCTCTAGCTTTTAGTAGAGATTGCCGACTGTTGTGTAAAACAAATATAAATTATTTTTTCATTTAATACACGTATTTAAGTACAATATTAATGAATGTTCTGATTTATCTTGCCTTTCTTCAATTTGTCATTCAATTCTTTTATGTACTTGAAGTTCTTTAATATATAAATATGATCCTTTGAAGTAGCAACAGCATCCACTTCATCCTTGTTGACCTCGGCTACTCCAACTGCAAAAATTACGACACCATTTTGCTTGAGTTTCTCAGCTGCAGGTAAGGGACTGTGTCCAGGGTTGCTCTCTCCATCAGTGATGAGAATAATGATTCTTTTGAATTAAAGAAGATGATTAGTGAATTTAAGAAACCATATGAAAACAATTTATCATATATAAAGTGAAGCATGTGAAAGAATCTTTCATATATTTATAGAATTGTTTGAATCTATTGAAAATCATCAAGGCAAATGTTAACATGTGATACGCTCAATGGAAGAAGATGAGTTGAAAACAGTATATGGCAAATAAATACACTTAAAATGTCATGCATTTGTCATGGCAATACATTAAAGTTTCGAACGAAAGAAGTACCATAAACGTAAGCAAAGAAACCGGTATACATATTAGGCAAATAAAATATACTTTATGTATCAATAAATTGGTCAAATATAATATACCTTGTGTTCTCTATTTTATTCATCAGACGCATTTTTCACCATTATATCTTAATCATGAAATTACAATATTATCTAAGCAAGAATATTGTTACAAATATGTTTTCTTGTACTGCGATTCTCATCGCTGAAAAGAGAAATGTACTAATATTATTAATGATGTTGAATGGATTGATGGGTGCCAGGCCCATCAACCTTGCCTTGGTGACAAGCTGAGTGACCATTTGGCCATGAATTTGCCGGGAAAAAGGAAAGTTCTAAAAATACAAGAATTATGGTGATACCTCTATTAGGATTCAATATCGGAAGATTCTTCTAGAGGATTTTATGTCTTTTCAGGAGCCTATATAAACTTCAGAGAACTATGGGGGCCGTTTATTAAAGAATGGTCGTGAATTGATAAAAAATAATTACTGGTATTCATTCTTTAAATTTTAATGGTCTATTTTAAAATGCTATCACAGTATTCGCAGTGTATTTATTCTATCTTTTTTCTAGTCTTCAGACACATACTGGAAGCCATTTTTTGACGGATGCTTCAAAATCTTCGAAACTTTTACCACTGCCTCTCTGACGATGGAAAACGCTCAAGCCGGACGTGTTTCTTTGAATTTAGAAAACCCGTATGTTGCTAAATCAAGGTTACAAGGAGAATGGGGAACAGTTTTCAGTTTAATTTTGGTAAGAAAATGATGAGCAATCTGGACGGCTCGCAAACACATACCATGAGCAGTTTTTCTATGTGAAACGTGTAAATAGCACTTAATGAAATGCTCATTGTTTCTGATAGGTGTCTCAATGCGATACGATGTCCTCTCACTATCATAGTAAAAGTACTGATGTTTAATTCCTTTAAAACTGTCATTGGAGCACCGAGCCCACCTTTCTTTGATGCCCCTCTTTTTTTAAGCTTTCCCTTTTTCGTCCATCTTCCTTCAATCCTGAATGGTATTACTATTTTGCATTTCATTTGTTTTGATTTATCCAGTTTAGTTATATTAATGTCCAGTTTTAAAGCAACACCAGGGCTATTTGGGGGTGGACTTTGTAATTTTAAACAGCAGTCAGATGACGAGAACGACACCTGAGATGGTACACCATCTCCAAATTTCCACACACCAACGGGAGGACATTTGGCCCCGACAGATTTTACGTGCACCAGACCCGCTTACACGACGATTCTTCGGTAGAATCGGGTCTCCAACTTGAAACCCTCCGTTCCGAAGCTGAGACCTTACCACCGGCCCTTATTGATTTATCCAGATTTCTCGTACTAATGATACCATGTTCAATCAATTATAAAAGCTGGGGAAGAACATTTTTTTCATTTGGTGATTTTGCTTTCAATTGATTTATATAAACAAAGAGTCAGATTATTTCCCAAAATATAAGAAGGGGTTGAAAACTCGCATGAGTTATTTTTATTTAAATTGCATCCTATTCTAATGCATTGCTTTATAACAAAGTTTTTTTACAAAAGATTCTCGACTAAAAGAAGGTACACTTACATTGACTGGAAATCATGGAAATTTGATACAATATTCTTCTGTCAATTCTTCAATATAAAAATAATCTAAAAATCCTCCAATAATCTCTTAATTTAAAATATTTTATTATTTTATTCGACCTAGTCCTCAGTGAAAGCCTTTGGGTTTCAAAAAACTGGGACATTTCCGGTTATCCCGAAACGTTCAATGCAGAACACAAAGCATTGGTTGTTTTCATCTTACAATCAAAAAGGTGCATTTAAGATTTTAGTGCATTATTATATAAAAAGCTGGATTTGTTATTTTGAATACAGGGGTTTTGAGATAATAGGAATGGATTTGTTATTTTGAATACATGGGCTTTGAGATAATAGGAATGGATTTGTTATTTTGAATACATGGGCTTTGAGATAATAGGAATGGATTTGTTATTTTGAATACATGGGCTTTGAGATAATAGGAATGGATTTGTTATTTTGAATACATGGGCTTTGAGATAATAGGAATGGATTTGTTATTTTGAATACATGGGCTTTGAGATAATAGGAATGGATTTGTTATTTTGAATACATGGGCTTTGAGATAATAGGAATGGATTTGTTAGTTTGAATACATGGGCTTTGAGATAATAGGAATGGATTTGTTATTTTGAATACATGGGCTTTGAGATAATAGGAATATTAATCTAGCATGATTCTGTGACATTCATCATTTAAATATATAAAATTAATCTGATAAACCATTACTATTTGAAAAATTTCATCACATTTTCTCAAATAAATGCATTTTATTCAATTTCTTGCTGCAATAAAAAATAGCCGAAATTGTGAATTATTTTGAGCTAAAACAAGGCCATTAAGGCACGGTTTTCTTATCCACATATTATATTTAAAGTAAACAAAATACAAATCTAGAATGTTATAATTCTGCTGAAATTGTTATAATATATATAATATTCGTCAAGTGTTTTTATTGACTAAAATATTTTAAATGTCATTTATATGAAATAATGCCATGAAATTTTATTATTCACATTTTCAAATAATTTTTACTTTATCTTATAAAAAGAGGAATTATTGTAATTGTCAAAAAATTCAAACTTTAGAGAATCACCACGCTTCAGACCCTCCCTGAGTTTGTAAAACATTTTTAGGAATCACATGTGAATATATATGAATATGATAACTCAAAAACTGTTTGAACCAGACAAATTCAATTCGGTATATAGTTTTTATATCAAATCTATAGTTTTCTATTAAATTTTGGGCATAATCTATCCTGATGAAGTCTATCTGCCCGTCTGTTCAAATGATCATGATTTTCTATTAAATTTTGGGCATAATCTATCCTGATGAAGTTATCTGCCCGGCTGTTCAAATGATCATGATTGATAATTGCAAAATATAAAGAGACAGATAAAGTTTGCAGTTAAAGCATGTAAATGCAATAAATCCAAAACGCAATGACAAATAAACAGAATTTGGAATGCGATCTAATTACAATTATAGTTCTATATGAAATTTTGGTTTTAATAGTTCGGAAAATAATCTATTAAATTGTATATTGATTTTTTTTTGTCACTTGTGTATAATCGCTAAAAATCGCCAAACGTTGCTCTCTTTGTTCAGTAAAAACGCTAGATTCATACCAAAGTTCGATATTTTATAACTGTTGTTTACCGAGGCCAAGTAATTAACACGCAAATGCATGTTTTCTTTACTATGAAGAACGTAAATCTCATGCGTGGAACTCTGAAAATAAATGCATGTGCACTCGTGGTGTTTATGGCCCTGCCCAAGACCAACAATCTTTTGCGAAGGGGGAGGGAAATAAAATTCTCATTAAAGAGTTTACGAGAAAACTTTGGAGATACCATTTCCGCTAGTTTTATCTCCACAGTCATTGAAACAAAATAAAAGGTGTCCCAAAATTAAAGCAAGATTTTAATTTGCCACCATTCGTGCAGTTAAGTGTTGGCAATACTATTAAAAAAACCATTTGATGGCTGATAGTTAAGGGTGAGTAAAAATGGAGCGATAAAAACGTTTTCATTGTTGAACAATATTTCAAAAATAATGAAAATCTTGCGGTCACAGTTCAAAAATGAGTATTAGCCCCCCTAGTTCGTGTGATTTAACCCCAAATGGATTTCTTTTTGTGGGATAATTTGAAGTCAAATGTCTATGCCAACAAGCCCACAAGCACGCGTGCTTTGAAGGAGGAAATTCAACGCTGAATCATCGAAATTCAGCCACTGTTCCTACTAATGTTCATGTTTCGAATAAAAGACGATACGAATTTTACACATTCACATACATTTATTTTTCACACACACCACAGGACATCACGAGACAGATTCACAGAACACCAACTTACATCGTTCACCTAATAAACATATTATAGGTGTGCCCTCTAGCGGCGAAAATTCAGAACAGCTACATTTATGCAAAAGGGGCATGGAAAATTTTGACAAAAGAGTGCGAGCGTGGCAGCAAAGCCGTGGAGGCCATTTGCTCTATGTGTTATTCCATACATAACCCTATCCTGTTTACTTTACGATTCAATAAAAATATAACAATTCAAAGAAAAATTTTTTATTTAATTCAAATTTTGCGTTAACACTTTGTTCTATCTTGCAACGCTCCATCTTTGTTAACTAATTAAGCTCACTTCCAGCGCTAGTCTCCCCTGGGTGGCGAAAAAGGAAACCTCTCATTTCGGACTGGGTCCTTGTGCGAGCTGCGCCGAGAAATAGATGCTCCTTTACTAAGCAGGGGACGAATTTCTCATTTATTATTTTTCACATTTACCTCCTATTAAGCGATAATTTAATTAGCAATAATCAAATCATAATTTGATATACTTTGTTGACAATCAACTGTTTAAAAAACTACAGTCCATTTTATTGAGTTAAAGACACTAACCCTAAACTATCAGCTATCAAATGGTTTTTTAATAAGGTTGCCAGCACTTTTCTGCACGAATGGGGGAAAATACAGATCTTGCATTAATTTCGAGACACCCTTCAGCAGAAGAATGAGACATCATAAGAAATATTCTAAGTAATTTCAGATTTCAATCAAAGTTATAACATATTTTTCATTTTCAAGGAATCTCCTTTCTTTCATGTGATATTCATTTGGGTGTAAGTTTCCTATCATATTCTTTTCAAATTTCTTATGATTTTTGCTTTGTTCTCCAGTCATTTAATAAAAAAAAATATTTTCTACATTTAGCGTATTTATAAAAGTTGCCTTTGAAAACTTTTTAAAAAATTTTCTACATTACAATCATTAATGAATTTCCCAATACGTTGTCATAAATATTTTAGAATCATCCTATCCATTTCTGATATTTCCTATAGACGACGCTTCTTATATGATGTAGAAATAAAATTAAAATCAATATGTTTAATGAAAAAGTTATGAAGATATTATATAGCACAACTGTGCTGAATATCGGATCTTTAGTACATCATGAAATGAAAGATGAAACGGTGAAAAAATTTCAATTCATCGTGATAAAATCCATCATGAACGAAATTAAATACAAGCCTGTAACATTTATGATCGAATTAGGGAAATTTTATCATTTATTAATTTGTTCAACATATTTTACATAAAAAAAAACACCTCATACTTATTGCATCTTTTTTTTTATACATAATTGTAGCTTGAATTCAATAATAGATATTTTCCAGATTAACGGTGCTCAGATCACAGAAAAATATAAAAATACGCTTACTTGTTTGCGTTGGGTCTAGCTTGCTCAAGTAAATTTCTAGCTTCATTCATACCCAAGTCAGTTGCCGTCCCATAACCAATGTAATTCATATCTTCGACAACATTCAAAAGTTTGCACATATTACTTCCTTGTGTGCTTTTAATGAAGTTAAGATGTGTCCTAGGATAATTAGAAAAAGAAACAATTGCGACTCTGCTATATTCACTCGACACTGGAAAATGGCGAACTACTAGTTGGATAAAATGTTTGACATCTTGGTACGTTTGAAGGCCAATACTTCCAGATTCATCCACGACGAAAACCACTGCATTTGGAGTTAGGGCATATTTTTTTAAACTCAATAGGAAAGGTTGAAGCTCTTTCTCATCTATTTCATCACTTATTGCGGTAGCAATTAGAAAAACATTCAGATAAACAAAAGTTATGAATTTCATCTTAATAGTTATACGAAACTCGGATCTCTCTTTAATGCTTCTTAAAATCAGTGTTTCGAATGCAATGCTTATCGAAGATGAACACGCCGACGTTGCTACTTTTGAAACGATAAGGAATACTCAATACAATTTGCTAATAAAAGTCAGCACTTACATGAAAAGAAAAAAAAAAAAAAAAAAAAAAAAAAAAAAAACGCCATTTCAGTACTTCTCTTTAAGTGCTTCAATTTCTAGCTTGTAAGTACTGAAATAGGAGATTCACAAACAAATAAAAGATAAGTTAACGAATTATATCTCATAACACTTCAAATTAAATCTTTAATCATGTTTATATTTTCGTCAAATGATCATTTTCCCTGATAACGCAAGAACATGTAGATTGCATTCCCTACAAAATTATTTTGCAGCTGAAGGCAGAAATTAATTTTTTATAATTAAATTGATTTATATATTTCAGTTAATTAAAAGACATTTTCCTTCTTTCCTGGTATTATTTTGCATCCAAACGTACCTAATGATGAGAATTAAAAAGATTCTGATAAATTAATTAGGGATGTAAACGGTTAGATATTGATAGTAAACGGAAATAGTAATTCTATTATAATTTTTCTTTTGTCTGTGTTATTAATCGAAAGTGTTTTTAATTTTGAAGAATGATAAAACTAGGTAATGCGAATAATTTGACGCATATATTTATTGTAAAGAATAATACAAAAAAAAAGATACTTCAAAGATGCTGTTCGTTTTTGTGGTATTATAAAACAATCAAAATACCAATTCAAATCAAACAAAAGACTAATCAAATGATACAATACATTGCTTTGTGTTCAAGTAAAAAGAAATCTTAACTTTCTTGGATTCTTTTTTATAAGATGCCGCAATGAGTGCTAATTATGTTAATGAAAAAAAATGACAAAGTTGTAATTTAAACCAATAAACACATTTACTATTATATATAATGTAAATGACAACTAGCTGAACTAACTTGCATCAATGTTGCACATTTAATATTTTAGATTATTATAACTTCAACTTTACATACACTCTCAATAACAACAAAAAACACAATAACACTAAGTATAAAAAAAATCAATGTTTGACTTAAACTCTGATGGTTTCTCCCAAGTAAAAAATACGTAAAAAAAATGTTTATTTTGTAAATAAATATTAATCGTGACAGAATTTTCACATTTCTTGACTCATTTTCTTATATAAAAAAACATATCTTAATGTAAACTTCAATTAATCTTAATTATAGAAATTCTCATTCAGTTGTTCTCAAAAATTACACAATAATTATGTCAAAGGATGTATATCTTGAGCAAATTTTGCTAATTGGTTAGTATTTTCATTAATTTCTCAACTCCAGTTTTATTACAATTATATCAATTGATGGTAACAACACATACATCAATATAGTCTTTAACCTGAAATACATAACATTACATTCCTGAGCCGACAATATTCATTTTCAACATTTTACTAACTTTATATATTTCACAATAATTTTGCAATCATATTTAATTAATTTTATATCAACCTATGGTAATAGTACTTACATCAGCATAGTCTTAAACTTTAGTAGGAGTTTATATTGAGCTGCGTTGGAGGAGAAATTTTGGCCCGCTTAAATAAAGCTAATCTTGGTAAACAAGAAAATAATAATAAAAATACTTATCTGCGTCTGTGGATGCAAACTGGGGGGGAAGGATGTCATGAGTACTGCATAGCTTGATCAGGTGATAACAGGGCTTATTGCTCTTGTTGTGTACAGTCGACCACTCCGCCACCATTGAGTGAAGTAGTATCGGCAGGATTTGGTTAAGTTTACCGTTGTTTTTATAATAATCTGTCCATAATACATGCCGGTTCACCGAACTGATATCCTGGTGGTAATAGGGGTATGTTGACTTAAAGGCAACTCAGGTCGACGGAGTCAGCAAAACTAGTAATTCTGCACTTTCCTTTTAGCCTCCCAACATAGGTAAAAGCAGCCTCCAAGTTGTATGTCGCAAGCTAAAGTCTACACTCCATTCCTTCAGTCATCTTAGTATAGGTAAAAGCATTCATTTCAGTTTCCAAATTCTTGGCCGCAAATCAAAGCTCATTTTATTTACCCCTAATTCTGCATTCCGTTCCTTCTATAAACTCAGTAAGGGTAAATGGCATTCATTTCAGTCACCAAGCCGCAAGCTAAGGACCAAATCTTTTCCTTAAGTTGTCAGGTTTGAAAATCTTAGGAATCAGCAATATCTCTATCGTATGCCAGAATACATAAATATCTCATCTTCTTTTGACTATCAGAAGAGAAAAAAATGTCTCTCTTCTTTCTCTAAAACTCGTGCAAGCACTTAAATTTCACGACCCTGGTCAAGTTGCCACTCATTGATCAGTCAAAATTAATAAATAATTAATTGGAAAAAGGAGTTAAAAGAATATCGGGGAAAAATTGTCTTCATCCAATCACGGCATAATAATTAAAAGCATACCCCTATTTCCAGATGTTGAAATCTCAGAGTTCAAGTTACAACTATGAGAAAGAATTCCCAAACTAATCCCTCTAAATAGCGGGGATTCAAATTAATGAAGGTCAAACTTAAACAGATGCCATCCATGTAGAGTTAATAGAAGCAACACAGAACAATTTTAGACCTAGAGGAGGGTATAGAATCCAAAGGGGAACATTTTTCATACGGCAGCAGGTCATATTTGCAGTATTAACCTTTTCTCTTTTAAAAGATTCCAAGACGATACTAATGAACAGGGTCCAAAAGTAAAGTTTTGATTACAAATTTTTTTGTCTAAAAGTAAATTTAAAAATAAAATACCAAATAAGGACTAAATAATTAAAATATAATAAAGATGATTTTTGTCAAGCAAAATTTAATTTTAATTATACTTTATCAATACAACATTTTTACTTTTTCGTATACGAGAGTGTTGTAATGTCAACAAATTCGAGCTAGAGATTTTAACGAATCTCCAAGTTTCAGACCTTCCTTAGTTTGATTTAGACATTCTTCTGCAAGTTTGTCTGTCTGTGACAAATATGCTTTGAACTAGATTTATGAAATCTGGTATACTGTCTTTACACCAAATATGTAGATTTCTGTTAAAGTTTGAGAAAAATTCGTTCAAAGGAAGTCTGTCTGTCTGGCTGTTCGAATATAAGTTAACACGATAACTACAAAGCGAAAAGAACTGTACAGATAGAATTTGGTACATTGATTTAACATCAATAGTATAGATAAAATTTGGTACACAGATTTAACATCTGTAGTATGAAATGAAAGCCTATGAAATTTTGATCCAAATACAAAAAAAAAATAACCTTCTATCGATCTCTACTTTAAAAAACATGTAAAGGTGAAAAAGAAGAAACGCATTGACTTCAATGTATGAAATTTGATATAGGATTTTGTGTCACAAATGTTGTTTTGTGTGAAATTTTTGTTACAATTGATTGGGGAAAACGAATCTAAAACATAAATTCGACTTTTGAATACTATTAAACGCATGCCGGGGTTTAATCGCCACAAAAATTCTCCAAGGGTCACATGATGGATTCAGTAATAATGTTTAATTTACGCTAAGGAGTAATATTTCGTAACTATTGTACGCCAATTCCATTCTAAACGTTCTCTGAAGAATAACACTTGTATTAGAAAAAACGCGAGAAAATTTTGGGCAGACCACTACCGATGTTATTTAATATAAGTTCTTGAATATCTTTTAATGCTTAATATAAAGAAAAAGACTGCTGTTACTGAGAAATACTGTAAAATTTTTATTTATATCGCTTACAGATTAACGAAGCATCTTCTCGTTAATACGGTATTGAGCGTTTAAGCTATTTTGGAAAAAAAACGATTAAAAAAGAAAAAAGATATGAATAAAAGAAATCGCTTAATTTAACTAATAATTGAAAGGCATTACAAATATAAAGGGTTGGATCAATGTCACTTGAATTATTTTTTCCTTGTAGTTTTCTTTCTGATTACTTTTCATTCACAACTTTGATCATCTGCTTCGTTTTAACCTTTTAGAAGCTGATTTATTGTTGAAAAAAATATAAATAATTGAAAAAATGTATGTATTCGCTCCCTTTTCTAGTTTGCTCTATATGTAATAATTTAAAAAATATATTGCCAGCTAATAAAAATGCTTGATATAATGAGGCTTAAAATACTCAAATTATGCCTTCTTCCACTGGAAATAAATAGTATTAAAATGAAATAGTTAATACTTGAAAAGAATTAGATGAAATCAACCTACAATAGTTTCAAAAATTATGTTATGCATGATTTTGTTTTAACACCTTTGGTCTCAGTTATAAACATAAAATATCTCCAGAACAAGAAAAAGATGAGTCAAATGACACAAAATTTGGTTCCTTTTATATACTGATGTAGGAAAAGAAACATATTTTTTGAATAATTAAGGTATACTTTAATCTGAAAAATAATGGCCAAAAAGAAAAAAGGTGTGTAAATATTATTCCTGCTTCGTTAACAAACAATTTTTTCTAATATCTGTGATTGGCATTACATATTAACTTATCATTACATATAAAATGTACATATTGCTGTTCAAGTGTGTAGTCTTATATTTTTTAGTTGCCTGCGCATTGACGCATGCAATTTAAAAAGAGTGTGCATATCTGTGTACATCTTTATTGCATGCAATTTAAAAAGAGTGTACATATCTGTGTACATCTTTATCACATATAGCCAATTTTTCTGTTTTTAACCGAAAAATGTAATGCAAGAGTGAAATTCGGTATTTAGCAATATTTATCATCAGGAAGAGCCTCGAATTTTTCATTCTACAAAGGTGACATTGCTTTCGTTTATAATTTTTTTTTCTTATTGATTATTTCAATCCTCTTTCATTTTGATGCAAAACAAGTTGCTTTTTATAATTTAACTTTGTTATAACCGCTCTTTATTTGCACACGATAGTCAAAGAATGAAAATACTGGGTGTTGTTTTTTAAAACTGCTTTAGTTTGCCCCATGTTTATTTTACAGTCAGTGATTCGAATTGTACACTGCATAGCGTGCATCTGACATGCTGATGTCTGATCTTCATCCTCATAACAGATGAAAGCATTCATTGAGAGGGAAAAGGGAATGAAATAGGGATGGGATCTTAAAGAAATGGGAAGGCTATAATAAATACGATTGTGTTAAACTGCTTTTCCTCCCTTCTTCCATTATCGGTATATCTCAGGTAGCACGTTATGAAGGAGCGAGAAGAGTCCAGACCTATTTAACTGATTCACGTCCATCTCCCAGCTTTTCAAAATAGGCCAAATGATATCAGTTAATTTTTACGTCACATCCGGCAATTCGTCAGAGTCAGGCCATAACGTTTCTCACTTTTAATGCTTTTTTTGTTTAATGCTCTTGGAATGATGAATTCTAAGGCATTTTTAGTACATTTGTGATCCAATTATCTTCTATTCTAGCATGAAACTTAATTTTGGCGCAACATTTATTAAATTTTTTCATACCGTTCATAATGAAATAGCTCGTTTTAAGAAGTTTTTCTATCGTTAATTTTCAATTATTTTGTCTACAAAAAATATATATATATATTCATCCTAAATAAAGTATAAAACATCCAAAAGGGCAAACAAAAAAATTTTAGCGGCAAATCGTTTCATGAAATTTTATAATTTTATAAATACTTTGCCTAATTCAGTATAGTAGAAAGTGAAAGTTTCAAAATATTACCGATATATTATTATTAAAAGTAATAAATTTGCTTAATTAGTTTAGCTCCCATTTTTTTCTATTTTTATCGTTATGTTTTGTACTCTTGCAAACTGCATACCATGGATTTTACTCATCGGTAGATCATACTTTATTATTTAAATTTTTATTTTTGTTATTTAAATTTTTATTTTTATTATTTAAATTTTTATTTTTATTATTTAAATTTTATTTATTTTTTATTTATACTATCATCTGTTTCGATGTAGTACTACATAATTATTGTTCTGTTCCTGATGTGAATCTCCTGAAACAAGATATGAATTCTGGCAATTTTCTTTGCCCTAAATACATTATAATTTATTATAAATAAAATTTACAATAGCATTAGTCTCAGAAAACCTGTTGTATTTTACCCCACGAGATTTTTGTCATATAGAAAACTTTATTCATTTCATTGTAAAAATAAATAAGTGATATTAAGCTCTTTCACACAGTTGACATGGATCTTAATCCAATTTATGTATTTGATTTTCTCAATTGAAGTAAAAATGTCTGGAATGCGCTTCATCATAAGTTGTTTCGCCTTGAAAACACACCATTTTCTCATGAGATAGGAATATTTTTAAAATATTGTTTGTAGAGAGGTAATTGCTGAATGCTGAACAAATGTTAAACTCAAATAATTATGGTGAGGTTAATTTGTAGTTACGGATTCTGTAATTTCCATGCAACATAGCTGCAGTCCCGAATAAAGTTTAATGGTTGATAGACTGTACACTATACAGAAGGAAATTCTTACTCTTTTTTCAATCGCAACAGCGTCTTTTATGCGAATCCCCCCCCCTAAGATTTCATTTATGAAAGTAAGATATGTGAAGTACCTTAGAAGCATCCTTATTTGTATAAAAATGCAGGATGATAATATATAAACTATCCCGCTACCATTAAACTTCATAGAATTGAATCAAATTTTGATTTGAGGTATTTTGAGAAATGCGCAAAGAAAAATATGAGAAACAACCCTTAAACTTCAACAGTTATGGTTACAATGAAAAAATTTCAAATGATGAATGGTCAATGTGACACTGGACTTCAATCGATCTTCGTCTCTTCACTTCTTCGACTTGATTCTAGCTATTTACTTCTTCAGATTCTCCTTTTCCATCTCCGATGTCTTCTTTCTCTTCTTGAAAATCTTCTTCCATTCTTCCGACACATCTCTCAACATGAACCTTAATTCCGTTGAATTGACTCTCGACAAATGCTTTCAACCTCTTCTTTTATCTCTTCATTTCCTGCCTGGATTAGATTCATCATCTCTTCTTGTCTTTGCTCCGTTTTCTCTAGTGCAGATCGCATTTCCTCTTGCATAGATTTCTTCAAATTCTCAGCCATTGTTTTGTGCAACGCAATCAGATCGACGTTCTCAACTACCTTCGCGTGAGATGTCTGCAACACCATATATTGCACTACTCCACTTATGACACCAATGCTAAATTCACCGGGTAGGTGTGCACAGTGAAACAGTCCAACAAAGGACAACGAAGTTTTATTTTACACGGAGATGACAGTGCATAAGTAATGAACCATAACCGAAATGTGTACAAGAAGAGCACTTTTGCATTATATCACTAATAAATAATCGTATCAGCACAAAGCTCTCAGGAATAGAAACTCGCAGAAGAGAGCCTTCGGTCAACTATTCACATCTCTTGACTCGTGTGCTGTCCACTGACTCAATACTGATCGTTTCTCAACTTTGTCTCTCGACTTTAATAGTTTCCAGGACATGGATATATCACTTAATTCTTGTATTGAGTCCTATATATCTATCACCAGAATTCTTGTAGCTTCCAGAATCTCCAATTTCGTCGCCAAAGTCTCTTGATTCATCACCGTGTCGCCAAATGGTTTTCCAGTTTTCCATCAATGACTTGTTTCAGATGATCATTCGTTAAAGCCATCTGTAAAACTATCTTCCTTAGCAGGAGACAATTTACAAATTTATATCTTAATACTTCTAGTTGCCTTCAACAACGAGCTGTTTGTACGTCATATTATATATATATATATATATATATATATATATATATATATATATATATATATATAATTTAGTCATGCCAACCAACTTTGATAAATTATATCTTATCACAACAAAAGAGAGCATTTTAAAAATCATATTTGCACAATTCTGATTGATTGTCTATGTTTTCAAAATGGTGAATAAAGTTGGCAAAATCGATCCAGGTGTTGAGTATAGATTTCTGTAAGAGCTTTATTTTGTGATATCTTGACAATGGTGGGCTTCGGAGGTCAAACGATAATCGAAGACATATCTAGGGTGCATAAGTTTTCATATGAAATAAAAATTATCGGGGTTATTTCAGTGATTGTGACTGAGGATCTCTGTTAAGCTGTTCCCCTATATGTAATGAGCAATGAAGTAGTGTTTTTGAAATTTCTTTCGAAAATAGAGGTTGATGAAGGCCTAGGGGGTCACGAGGTTTCATAAGAAATAAAAAAAATTGAAATCAGTAAAGAGATTGTCATTGACTCTTTGAATGTGCTTCACCACAGAGAATGTAAAATAAATTAAGGATTTTGAAATTTCTCTTAAAAATAAAAGATGGTGTATTGCATTCAACCATATCTAAGGAGCATGAGCTTTCATATAAAAGAAAAATAGGAGAAATCAGACCAATGGTTGGAGCTTTGTTGGTTTTAATTATTATTTTAAATACATAAGTAATTTATTAAGTATTTGACAGTTAAGTTATTAAAAAAAACACTTTTCTTTCGTACTTTCCTTAATTTAGAATAAAGTAGCTTTCGTTTAATAAATCTTTATTTTAATTAAATATATCAATGGTATTATGGAATGAAATTTTCAATGAATAGAGACTTGTACACATCCAGAAAAGTTAATTTAATTCATAAGTGATTTTGTAATAATGTTTATAACAATTTTTGTTTTCATTCTTTCTATTACTTTTAAGTAGGTGACTACATTAAAAATTCAAATTATGCGGAAAATATCTATTTTTATTTTATATTCTTAATTTTTGGACAGTCTTTTTTATAAAACCATTTGAACTTTGTTTATACATGTATTTTTTGCAAAATTACACACATTTTCATACTTGCATAATCTTTGTTTTAATACTGTTTCTCCAACTCTATATTTTGGTGAAATCTTTTTACGAAAAACCTTATGAATTAAAACCTAATACATATTTTTTGTTCATATTTGGTATAATAATTTCTAAATATGTTATGTACTCATAATTTTCTGTTTAATTAAATGATTATACATTTGTTTTGATGCTTCATAATGTGAAAAAATTGAAACTTTCATGTACTTTACCTGTATAACCCCAGTATTTAAAAATTATATAGAAATACACAGCATTTTTACCTCACGAATTAGGTAATATTTGCAAAATTTTAAACAAATCATTAGAAAAACTTTTAATCTAGAAAGTTTTTTTTCTTTGTGCCCGCTTATAGTCAACCTTCCTAGATTTCTTTCACTTTTCGGAATATTTTTGACTTTTAACTAATATATTACTATTTCACAGAGGGTTTTTCAATAAATTTTATAAAATAATTATATTTTTAAATTTTCACATAACATTTTTGAAAGAATTCATCCCTAGCATAGTCACATACCTTTAACACTGTACTAATTTTATTACAGAATGTTTAGGTAGAGCATGAATACAATTTATGTAGAGCATGAATTACGATGTTTAGGTAGAGCATGAATACAATTTATGTAGAGCATGAATTACGATGTTTAGGTAGAGCATGAATACAATTTATGTAGAGCATGAATTACGATGTTTAGGTAGAGCATGAATTACGATGTTTAGGTAGAGCATGAATTACGATGTTTAGGTAGAGCATGAATACAATTTATGTAGAGCGTGAATTACGATGTTTAGGTAGAGCATGAATACAATTTATGTAGAGCATGAATTACGATGTTTAGGTAGAGCATGAATACAATTTATGTAGAGCATGAATTACGATGTTTAGGTAGAGCATGAATACAATTTATGTAGAGCATGAATTACGATGTTTAGGTAGAGCATGAATACAATTTATGTAGAGCATGAATTACGATGTTTAGGTAGAGCATGAACCAGCAGCGGAATTTTCCGAAACTTTCTTATATACTTCTTTATAATGGTGTGATCACTTTTCTCTCCTAAATAAAAATTATAAGTCTTGAATAAATACATGAACGCCACGATTGCTCAGATTTCTATTTCCAGTCCCACATGTGAGCGTTTTATGTTTCAGCAATACTATAGTGAAGAAAAACATATGTGCAATTCAGAAAAAGAAATGTGCTTTTTATAGATCCAATGAAACCTAAATTTGACAAAGAAATCGCTATTTTATAGCTAAATTTTATAGCAAGATTACATACCAGTTTTCATCTATCTAAGTCGTTGCAAATTTGACTTACTGCGATTACATGTATACGAATCTACAGACTAACATACAGTCACCTCTTTGACGAATTTATTTCATAATTTGATGTGGATCTGTATTTTTGATGCTAATACTGTGTATCAAATTTTATTCATCTACTTTGTACAAATTTTATTCATCTACTTTGTACAAATTTTATTCATCTACTTTGTACAAATTTTATTCATCTACTTTGTACATCTTTCTTGCATTTTGTAGTTATGTTGTTCACGTACACTAAAGGCAATGAGATAGACAAACTTCCCGAGAATGAATTTTGCTCGCAATTTTGGAGAAATCTACAAATTTTGTGTAAAGATCACATACCAAACTTCATCTATCTAGTTCAAAGCATTTTTAAGTAATCAAAATCACTGACAGACATGATTTCAAAACTGTGTTTTTCTTGCTCAAGAAGGTATGAAACGTACAGATTTTTCAAATTCTTTGATGATCACAATACTTTCACTTTGTCTTCTTTGTTTCCGATAGGGAAAAAATATTTGGATGAAGTAAAATATAAAAGACCAAAAAGAGCAAACAAAAAAAAATTATTCGCATTTTGTTTTATGAAATTTTGCAATTTAAAAATAATTTGTCGAATTCTTTAGAGTAGAAGCTAAAAATTAAAAAAAAAAATACTGAGATAGTATCAACAAAAGTAATGATTTTGTTTCATTAATTTAGTTGCTCATTTTTTTTTAATCTTAAAGTGTAAATGCTTAACATATTGTATGGTATTTTTTTAATTATTTATTATTGAATCATCTATTTCTATGCAGTATTCTAAACGTATATTGCTCTGTTGCATATATAAATCTCGTATATCAAAACAAAAATTCTGGCAGTTCCCTGTGTAACAAAAGTATAATTAATTATAAATCGAATTTGCAAAAACACTTCATTTAGAAAACCTGTTTCATTTCAATCCACTGAATTTCAGTCATATATAATACTTTATTCATAGAAAGGGATTTAAAAAAATAAATAAGTGAGATTAAGCTCTTTCATACAGTTGTTCACTTGATTCAAAGATAACTGGATTACCATCTTTTTTAGTGTATAAAATGGTTTAAAATACTATGCATTAAAAATATCGTTAACAGCTGAAGCCATTTCTCCGTAAAAATGAGATAACATAGGTGACTTCTGGACGCTTGCAGATCATCATTTTCTTCCACCTTTCGAAATATGCATTCTTCTTCTGCCTGTTAATATTAAAAAGAATGTTAATAAGGAGTATCAGTTGATTATTTAAATTAAAGAAAGCAGACTAAGAAATTAGTAAGCTAAAGATAAGGACAATTAGATTATGTTATTGAAGGAGGATTAGTCAAAAGCATTTTATATCATACCAATTACAGTGTTATTAGGTTAATATCTATAATTATTAAAACAAGCCGCCTTCGGTAACTAGCTGTTTGTTAGTAATGATAATTAGTTTTGATGAACATATTATCACAGCAAAACAAAATATTATTTTGAATTATAGTTGAATAATAAATATAGAGCATTCTTATTGGTTAGCTATATTTGCTAAATGGTGCACTGAATAAAATTGCGATATCGGTCCAGTTGTAGAGGTTAGAAGGAGGAGGAGCGATCTGAGAATGAATTATTTTGCGAATTTTTTTAAAAATTGTCGGTGGTGAAGAGAAGAAGGTCGGATGGCGATTGATGACGTATCTACTGATCATGAACTTTCAGATAAAATAAAGATTGGCGAAATCGGTTCATGGATTATGGCTGGAGCACCCTGTCAAAGATTTTCATCATTTTTCTTCAGCATACATGATGCATCGAGGGAACATAATCCTTTATAAAGAAGAAATATCGGCAAAATTGCGCCAATAATTGGGATTGGTGAACTGTTTCTTCGATTTTGTCATTTATTTTAAACATATAGATAGATACATTTGAGAATAAATAATTATTTATAGAAAATGTGAAGGTTGCAACAACATTTTAGCTGCGTTATAATAGCATCCAACATAGATTGTACAAAAATTTGTAAATTGTCTTAGATTGCTTGCTAATTTAATGATTTTATTGATAGATATTGAATATTTCTCATAATAATTTCAAGATATGCTTCCCAAAAATGCCAAAAGACTAGTTAATTTTTTTTCTGATGTATATTTCAATTCTTTCATATCAATTGAATATAAATTTAATGCTTCCTGAAATGTACAGGTTGTAATCCATCGACGATATTAAATAGTAAATAAATTTTTGATGCAAATTATTGCATTTAGAGCCTCAAATTGAACTGGAATCAAAACTGACAATATATTTCATGAGTTGGTTGCTGTCATAAAAAATTTTTCTGTAAATATTATTTACATAAGTGCACATATGACGTATAAATCAATAAACTCTTTATTTTTCATTCTTTAACTTTTCGATACAAAATAATTATTCACGTTTTATATAAGCTTAAAGTCTTTATTAACGTCTTTATTAAAGTCTTTATTATTAAGCTTAAAGTCTTTATTATTATTAAAGTCTCTTATTAACTTTTATATAAGCTTAAGTATTTATCGTAAATCAATTGAAACATTTTGAACCATTATCCATATTGTTAAAGCATAAAGTGATGTAATTAAATGATCGAATTAAGAGTTTAATCTGACTCAAGACGTCTTTCTTCGTAGTTAAGTTGTAGTTTTTACAGCACAGTTAGTTGCCGTTCAATCATATAATAACTCTATATTTCTGTGTATATTAAAACAGCTGTTTCTTTCTTCAAGTGTTACTTGAGAAAATTGAAAATTTTTAAATTCTGCCTCTCCGAAGATAGCAAACGAAAACTGGTTTCTTGCTTTCTTTTATAAAACGCGAATATGAAATATAGAACATTAAAAAATAGAAACTTACATACATAGGAATGTTAGACTTTCAAGCATAGGACAAAATTTGCATTAAAGCTGCCTTTATTGGCACTTTGAAATATGTATTGCATTATAGTGAACTCAATTTAATTCACATCTTTATCATGAAATTTGGAAAACGTTACCGTTAAAAATAAATTTCCAAAGAAGATCGCAAGGATATATAATTTTTGATAATGCAAGATTATTTGTAAAAAGAAATTGTAAATAAATTTAGCGCCCACTTAAATATTGCTAGCGGGCCCTATTTCGATTAGTCATAAATTAACTTGAAAATATTGCTCTTTATATAGTAATTGGTGGGAGACTCCTTTCTGATTTAGCAACTTTGAAATGCATCCTTATTTGAAGCTTAAAGTATGGAATAAAAATGTATAAGATCAAATAATGTCCTTACAGGATAACTATATCCTGTTTTCTTCATATGGTAATCTTGAAAGTTCCCACACACACCACACAAATTTGATGAAACGTCAAACGGAGTAGCAACGAGGATTTCTCCATTAAAATACCACTGCAGGTAAAGTCCAGATTTAGACCAAATATCTATAGTTTCATTCTTTGATTCTAAGCGGAATTCTTTGCTTTGAAATGATGAATCTACGATTTGGTTGTTCACAAATATTTCACCAATATCTGAGATACGAAGAGTTTGGCAGTCTTGAAAGATGACTAGATTTCTCCCAGTAGTTAGGCTTTGATTTGATTCCAGGTTGTTTGCTTGCTCAATTGATTGATTGGAAGCTGCAAGAGGATGATTGGATTCCAGGCGCAAACTGAATTGGCCTTCTACGCAATCTTCAATCAATGTGAAATCACATGAGGGGGAAACTTCAATGGAGCGGTAATCAAACATGAGGAGGGTATTATTAGACGAGATGGAACAAAATGCATCTGGAAGAAAAATAAATGCATTAATAAAAATAAGGAGAGAAAGAAATATATTTAACTATAAGGAGATTATGTATTTAATTTTACGGTTTATAAAACAATATCACATCAGTCCTTCATATTTCATAGTTTCATATTTATTATTTCTTTTGTAATTCTTTAGAATTTAACTATATTCTTATCTCATAAAAAATATTTCTGCACTTCTCATTGTTTTTTGGCTTGCTTATATAACAACCACTGTACTATATTGCAGCGAGAATCTATAATAATGAAAAGCTCCCCCTGGTGTATGAGTTGTTCAGTAGTGAAAACAATGGCGGCATGTACTTACTTTAGTTCAGATGTATAATAATTATAAACAAAATAAGTACTGGATAGTAGTGAGGAACTCTTAAAAAGTGAGAAGTGACCCCTAGATAGCAATGTATGAGTTATGCGATTGTGAAAATGCTATCAAAATTTAAATAATAATAAGCAAATTCAGAAAGAAATTATTAATATCATTTATTCTTATTTCTGTATTATTATTTAATCACCCTTTGCCTGTTATATTTTCCAACTCATAAGAGCTCTTCTAAAGTATTCGTTGGTAAATCTCGATTTGTTTTTTTCGCATACAATACGCTATTTCGAATGAAAACCAGCTGGAGTGGTTTCCATACACCCCCATAAAGGTGTTATCCCCTATCCCCGGAAAATTTTGTGACCTTTGAAAAGACAGAGAACACTAAGCATGTCATAGTTGTTTAATAGTTACAAAGTATTAACCTTTGGCGTGAAAGTTAGCACTTTACTGAATCTATCGTGAGATCCTTGGCGAGTTTTTTTGATGATTAATCCCTGGCATGCAGTTAATAGTACCCGAAAATCGAATTTGTCTTTTAGACGGGTTTTTCCCAACTGATTGAAACCAAAATTTTACACAGCACATTACCAGATTTGATATATTGAAATTATGTTATTATTATTATTATTTATTGTAATTTTGAGTTATATGTTTATATGCTTCTGAAGGTACAGACAGATAAATGCTCAACCCCCAATATCCACAATATTGATATTAAATCTGTGTACCGAATTTTATCCATCTAGTATTGATATCTCACTGTTTTGTAGTTATCGTGTTTATTTATGTTCGAAGAGCCGGACAGACAGGCTTTTTCTGAATGGAATTTGCTAAAAATTTTATAGGAAACAGCAAACTGGGTGCAAAGACCATATTCCAAATTTCATCCGTCTGGCTCAAAACGGTTTTGAATAATCTTTGTCACAGACAAATGGACAGACAGACATAATGTCAAAAATGTGTTTTTCGAACTCAGGGAGTAAGGATAAAAATATAAACTAAAACGTTCCTTTTGTGCAGTGCACAGTTGACCGATAATTAAACTATATTGATGCACTAAAATTATGTTGCATGTTAATTACAGAATTTGTAACTGCAAATTAACATCCACGTAATAATTTGCATTTAACATTTCCTCAACTCTGATAATTATTTCTTTACAAACAGTGTTTTACAACAGTTCAAATCTAAAGTATAAATGGCAATTTTCAAGTTAAAAGAAAGTACGATTATGCATTTTCCTCGAAACTTATTTCAATAAAGAGAATTAAATCAATATAATGTTTTGAAAACTTGGAGTTCATGTCGTGAATACGATGGCAAGAATGGAATTTTGGAAATATTGCTGCCCTTATTTATTATATTGCTGACCTTATTATATTTACCTTAACTGATCATAATGTAATAAATGAAAAATGAATGCTGTTGGACCTCTATTAATCGTGGTGATTTGTATCGAAACCAACACGGCATTAAAAAATAAATGTAATCTGGAAATAAATCACAAACATATAGTAAATACATTTTAAAATTTAGTCTTTAGATGAGTATCACCTACAAAAGAGTTGAATATACAATTTAACTAATACAAAGGAAAGATTTACCTGTCATATCATTAATGTCAGAAAAAAATGGGAAAATACAAGTAGTTTTCATTGCAATTTATTCTATCAATCACGTACCTTATCGATTTAATAAATCTATATTAATTTCTTTTATTATTTTCAGACACTGCTTCCTTTGATTTCAAATATTTTGATATAAAATCGAATCCACTGAGACTTTTATACAATGCAAATTAAACTTTCAGTTCCAAAGCCATGTCAATATATTAAAACTCTCCTCTTTTCATATCTTTAAAAAAAAGTTCAAAATATTTATAATTACTCACAAGATACACATTTTGGACAGCATTCTCCTGGTAGATGAACCCAATTTTCCTCCTAAATAATAATAATAATAATAATTAATCAGCTTAATTATCTTTCAGCAAAAATAATTAATTTTTTAATTAGCATACATTAATCAGAAACACTTTTTTAATATATATTTGAGGAAGAATTCTTACCGGGAGGCATTTTATATCAGGGCACTGTATTTGCATGCATTGCACATTTCCTCTTTCACATGTACATTCTTGGCAGTCCGACATCCAAATTTCACCATCCTATAAAAGAATGCATAATAAATCTTTTGATTTAAACATTATCCATTCAGAAATTGAGAGAACGTTTCCTTTATTACAGGTTAAGAGGTGTATTGTATAATATTGATACTTACTAAATGTACTTGATCCTCCACTTTACAGAAGCTGACATCTGTTAAAAAATAAATTCAAAGCAATGAGGTGAAATATTATGCATTCTCAAACTGGGAAATTACTTTTGTGATGCAAAATTTGTAATTATTTTTCTACTAAACAAGACAATAATAATTGTCAACAGGAAGTACATACCTTGACAATTCTTTCCGTCATTAGAAAGAAGCATGCCATCGGGACATTCGCATTCATAGGAACCCAAAACATTGACGCATATATGACTGCAGCCTCCGTTGTTTTCTAAGCATTCATTTAAATCTAAAATACAAAATATGCAATTTCTGAGAAAAAAAATTAAACATCGCCAAGATATTAACCGAAATTTTGCTGTTCGAGCGATGAAAGGCACATTCAAATCTAGACATTTCTGTACCAGAAGTGTCTTTACTTATTTAAATATATATAATAAAAATATTAAATAATAAATTGCATATTTACCATATTCGCAAAATTTTCCGTCAAATCCAGCATCGCAATTGCAAAACGATCTAGAATTATTTACGATACAAGACTGAGAATTGGCACATGGATTTGGATCACAACCTTGAACAGAATGTTGGCACATAATAGCTAGAAGGATAAACAAATAAACATTAGTTAAAGTTTGAAGTCCTTCACAAAATATACATTAGTTAAAGTTTGAAGTCCTTCACAATGAAAATTTAACAGCCATCTTCAATGTGATGCAGTTAAAAACTTTTAATTTTTCGATTAATTCACATTCTCAAGTAGAAATGGATGTGTGGAGTAATATTAAGATGTTAAAACCATACTAGAACTATTGTGGACAGACATTGCCATTTTAACCATAGCTAAATTATATACATAATATCTATACCAGCGCCGTACTCCATATATCTGTTTACAATACTAAAATGTTAAGTCATAGTAAATTGATGAGGGCGGTCATCATAATTTTCAGCCGTGGTCAGATTAAATGCGTATTACCTAAGTCAGCGTTGCAGTCAAAACTATTTACAAAATGGCAGATATTAAGAAAAAGCGCTGATCCTTTAAGCCATTCGCTTAAAGATAAATTAAGGAGACAAATACGCACACATATATGTATATCTATCAAAATAAAAAGCAATAATGAAAAATATATCAGCAAATATAATTTTTTACGAATTTTTCATAAAAATAATTATTCTAATACAATTGAAAACAATCAACACCTTAGTAGAACGACTATATCTCTTTAAAAAATTTAAGAAATTTACAAAACGCGCCCACCATGCCATTTAAATATCTCTCTTCATGTTTTTTGCAAATTTTAAATTACTTATTTCAATTATCAAGGAGAATTTCGTAAGTTGTTTGTCTTTGTAAGTAAAATTTATTTGAAAGCCCTTTTCTGTTTATAAGTAAAGAATAAAATTTATCTTATTGTATCACAATTCAATAAATTAATAAATTAAATGAAATTTCCAAGCAATTAAGTAAGTAAAATTGTAAGTAAAATTTATTTGTAAGTAAAATTTATTTGAAAGCCTTTTTCTGTTTATAAGTAAAGAATAAAATTTATCTCATTGTATCACAATTCAATAAATTAATAAATTAAATGAAATTTCCAAGAAATTAAGTAAGTAAAATTGTAAGTAAAATTTATTTGAAAGCCTTTTTCTGTTCATAAGTAAAGAATAAAATTTATATTATTGCATCACAATTCAATAAATTAATAAATTAAATGAAATTTCCAAGCAATTAAAATCAAATGAACAATTTGTAAAGTTTGTCCTGGAAGTAAGATCTGCAGTAATGCAGATATTCTATATTCGTCTTATCGGAATTTTGTTCAAACTTGGCCATTTCAGATTTACTTAGGGAAAAAAAAAAAATTGTTGTCAACTTCAAATGCAATCAACACACTACGGTCCATATTGGTTATAAAAGACGAAATAAATTGTATGTTTAGTTTTGCTTATTGTTGTTGACCGGAAATGCAATATAAGAAAATATTTTTGATACCTGTGTAAAGGAAAAATGATTTTACATGATTATTTATTATTTGCACGGTCAATAACTATGCACGATCGTTATGACGAAACCACTTAAACTTTTTGTCAAGACTTAAGTGAAGTTTTGCATTTGTTTTGAGATGAAATTCTCAAAACCTCATGTGCGATGCTTTATCCGAAGAATGAATTATCTCTATAAACAATTTTATTTTTCATTCAGTGGGACTAACTGATTAGATTAACTAAAAAGATTACGATGAATCGATAAATTTAAAAGAAAGAAAAAACTCTAAAATACATTTGAAATAAAGAAAATGGAAACCAAAATTATGACAAATATATTGAATGGAATGTTAACTAATATCAAAGAATAGAAAACTGAGTAGAAAAAAATATATTTCTAATTTTAATCATTTTAAGAGTTATTAAGTGCTTTGTAAATGCGTAGATATATCCTGCCATCATCACCATGTTTCTTAGCTTGGCTGCTAATTCGCCATCACAATCCTGAAGGTCATCGGCAGATTTTTAAATATTTAGATAAATGATTCAATGACAAGAAAACGTAATAAGTGTCGAATTACAAATTCTACAAGAAAGCGCAAATTCAGTTTTAGGCTACATTTTAGTTCGTATTGCCATTTCCATGTCATACCTCATGCCTGCGCTGATGGCACTTACTACATTCTCCAGGCCACATACAGCGGTCTTTATGCAACCATGGTTTTTTTTTATCTGCACAGAAGCGTATTGAAATCTCCATAGTTTTCCATATTTAAAACTTTACATTGATTAAAATGGATTTTTTTTTTTGACACTTACAGCGTTTTCCTTTTCATGCCTTGATTTTTCTTTCTAATTTGCTCAGTGTTTAATTCCTTTTTTAAAGTTAGTTATGAAACTTATAATTCTATGAGGAAAATATTTATATAATATACATTTAGTTTAGGAAATATTAAGCAGTAGTTTTAGTATAATAATAATTATACCGGAACAATGAAATAAAAAGCTGAATATTCTTCAAGAGTGTGCGGTAATTTTTTTCCCTAATTAAATTTTGAGTATAAACATGCTAATACATGCATATTATTTTAGTAATAATAACTCAACAACAAAACAAATTGTTTATTATTACTTGTAAAATTTTAACGGAATTAAGTATTCAGAAATTAATACATTTTAATTTATTTTTAACAAACATATTTATCAACTTCTTTTTTCTAAATTATTCATGATATAATAAATTATGGTCGATCTAATAATACTGAAAGGTTCAAAGTCAATAAATTTTACTGGATCACAAAATAGAAAAACAGATTGTAAATTATATAAAAAAAACTATCATAAATCCTGACTCTGTTGAATTTCTAAAGAAAGTTTTATAATCATTCGTGAAAGAGATGTACCGTTCCAAAAACACTGAATAAATAAGCTGATAATTTAATTATTCACTTACCTATTTCCTTTGTCGAATAGAAGCAATGACAGTCTTTCTCTGAGCAAGTGCCAATTCCTAAAAAATAATATATAAGGATATTAAATAAAATAACAAAAATAAAAGTATTGTGATATGAAGTAAGGGAGATCGAAGCTAAATAAATATATAAAGATGTAAAATAATATACCAAAAAATCATTGTGGTATACAGTAGGGGAGACCGAGGCTAGTTCAACATTGTGTGGAAAAAAGGCTAATAATTTTGATTTATTTATGATTCCTTGATTATAACTATTTTTTATATCCTAAGTATTAATTATAATATACATGAAAACATTCGATAATTTGTTTATATCAGAAACAGAAGTATAATTTAATCAATCATAATAAAAGCCTGCATCAGAATTGCAATCAATGTAAACAAATGATAGACTATTTCCTATCTCATTCATTTTGAAACCAAATCTTGTAAATTAAACATTGAAACTATTTTCCTTAATGAGAATTGTGGGTCGTTTAATGGTTTTTAAGTCGTTTAATCTGCTTTTAATGTCTTGACTCGGAGGCCGGAGTGTCTCTAGTTCAAGACCCTTTAGGGGCCAAACGTATTCCTGATGGTGTGGTGCGGAAGCTTAAAGAGGCATGACCTCTCAGGCGTTGTCCTCATCATCTGAATGCTGCTCAAAATTATATGGTCTGTCCTAAAATACCACTAATGTTACTTCAAAACGGGATATTTATGTAATACTATAATATAATATATCGTCATTGTTGCTGAAGGCATTTCTGCGAGCTAGGACATAACCAATCTTCTTTTTTCAGAATCTGTATATTAGTTCAGAATTCTCTTCATCCTTTTTACTCTTGTTTCTCTTTCGAAATTGTTTTCTTAAATCTTTCATTTTTCCATATCCTCCTTCTCTCTCTGTTTTCATTTCTTATTATGTCACCATATTCTTTTTCCAATGTTCTTTTTTCCATGCCAGTCAGTTAAGAAGGGGGGTTTTCTTTTTACTAAGTGAGGCTTTGTTTCTTTTTCTCTTTCTGATGTGAAACTTTAGGTAGAGATCTGATCTTTGAGGGTGCATGCTGATATTTAAAGATGAAGAAAAACTGCATGAATCAAAAGCAAGTCAATATAAATCTCGCAACCTATAACATGTTATAACTTGTCCCAATATATTGTGTTACAAATTACCGTATCGCGTAGTTTTGGACATTTTTGTTGCAAATATTATTGCAACGAAATCTCGGGGCAATATTACGATTAGAAAAAAAAAAAATAAAGCAGTTTTTTAGAACTTAGCGTAAGGGCAAAATAAATAAATATATTTTTGAAAAAAAAATGAAAAATAAAGATAAATTAATGTATCTTAAATCAAATTTTACTAAATATTTTTTCCTTATTAAATAACCAAAACGAAGCACATGTCCACAAATTCTTGCTATCGTTTTAGCTTGGGCACTAACTGTGTTGTAATAAGGTCTGTCGTAAGAATCATATTTAGGGAAAATTCTGATTAAAAATTTTAAAATCCTCTACTTAAAGTGCGTGTTTCAATTTTCCCTTCGTACAATTAGACTCTGGTTTCTCTATATGGTGTATGATAAATAATATATCAAAAGTAAATTTAGTGAGCATGTAGAATTTAAAAGAAAACTTCAGAATCCAACTCTTTATAGCAGTTTCATTCACATTCTGCTTTAAATGACATTTGTTGACCTGACTTCTTTCAAATTAATCTCAAAATTTTACAAAAAAAAAATGTTTGAATAAATCAATACTACATTAACACTTCCAAAAATATCACGTTATTAAAATAAGGGATGCAGTAGAAATATCAGAATTCTGATTGAAGGAATTTAGACATAAGAATTAATTCTAAACAATTTAAAAATATGGACAATAGTTCTTGACTTGAAAGATAATCATTTAATACATATACTTTTAAAAATAGAAAGATAAATTGCATGGTTTAATTATGATTCGTATTTTTGTAGGTTTTTTTTTCAATTTTAAGTAATTACAGGAGTGTGTTGCATCTAAAAATATTTATATTTCTATAACTCAGAGTCAAATCAATTTTTAAACCATTTTTCCCTTTATTCCTTCCCATTTTTAATAAAATTTCGTAATTGATATTTAAATTTAAAAACGCACGCGTTTATGGACTTAATTTTGTCATGTCGTATATTATATAATGTAAAATTATTCAGTTTGCTGAATGAATGCGTCACTTCTAGACGACGTTGAAGAAATCTTGTTTTCTCAGTTATAATATCAAACATTGAAAATATTAGTATGTTATTTAAAACTAGCAGTTTTAATGTGTAATATCTACTTGGTTAGGCATTAGTTGTATGTTACTCTATATGACATGGAAACATTAATTTTCTGTTTTTCATTAAATTATTTAAGTAAAAATAATCCAAATTCTATCTTCTATAAACAGCTGAAGTTCTATTATTTTACAAAGAAAAAAATATCTATGTTTTACCAAATAATTAAATAAATCTAGTATATGCATGATGCATTAGCAAAGATATTTAATTGAAAACATCAGAAAAATTATGGCGAAGTTAGTTTATTTCAAAAGAAAGGTATTTACTTATTTGACATAAAGAAATGAAACATGTTTTGAAATAAAGGCGCATTTAAATATATTTTGGAAATACTGATCTCAAAATTACAAACATGAAAAAACAATTGTTCAATAATTAGTACAATGCTGAATATTTTCAAAAATTTTATGAAAACCAGAAATATTTTTTTCCCTATTGGGTACAAATTGTAATGATAATCCATACCTTGACATAGATCGTTGCCAGTCGAAACAGTTACACTGCCATGCACATAATATGAAACACTCGGCCAAGGAACAACGTTGCCAACTCTGCCACAAGAGGAGAATGTTGATGTAATTTCTTCTTGGGACATAGCATAGTTCCAAACGTTGAACTAAATGAAAATAATATATTAACATTTAATAAATAAATGAAGATTGAAAACAAAAATATTGTTTTCAGAATTAGTTGGTGATAGTGATAAAATATTTTACTCAAAGAAATCTATTTACTAATGTAATGCATTAACCACACTATGAACTGACTCAAATATAGATCATGAGATATTTAAATAAAATTAAAATGTTTTTCAATGTATTTTAACTCACTTTTGTAACCGTTTATTGCATGACTCGGAAACGTTTATTGGGTTTTTTTACTACTTAATAAGGTTCAGTGTACTGTAGAGAAATATTTGGGAAAGAATTGGAATCTATGTCTTTATTATTCTCTCGCCAAGAAATTTTTTTTCCCTTGAGAAGTTGGAGTGGAATATTTGACTTTTCTAGCAGAGTTTAACTTGAACTGAAAGAGTCAGATGAAATTGCTGTACGAAGACGAAATTTTTATTTGTTTCATTATTTATTTTCTCTTTTCAAATGTCCTTAAATAATAACTTTTTATAAAAGGTGGAAATAATTTATCGAAAGTATATAATATTCTTTTAGTGACGTGTCTTTCATTGGGCTTCTAAACTGCAAGAATATACTGCAATGTCTGAAAAAAAATATATCAGTGAAATGTGCCGATATTGCTTTATTGAGATTTGGAAGATTTTATGAAATTAAAGAATTCTAATCAATAGCTGTAACTGCAGTTAGGCTGTGAAAACAAATTGACATTCCATGTCGAAATAATGCTTAGGGCGCTGCATCAACTACTGCTGAAATAGGTGAAGAAGGCAACATTATCCCGGATTGTAAAACTAAATAGCCCATAGCCGACAGAAGTTCAGAACATATCTCTGTGTCGATATATCCTTATATATAATTTTTTATTTTCTTCTGTTCTTTTCAGAGACATATCTACATAAAATGGCGCAATCGAAGTAATCGAAGTTTTACTTTGTTTTGTGAATAGAAACATGACCTTCCGAATTTATTTATATTAAGTCCGAGTTTTATTAAATACTGCTAGCTTGATTCATTTATATTAAGATTCTTCGCATATCGCTAATTAATGTAAAAAGTTTTGAAGCGTTCGTGACTCTTTTGCCCTAATCAGAAATGATGTTTGCGTACAGAATTTAATTAGATGTTTGATTGAACTTATCGATATAATTGAATGTATAGAAATATTAAAAAGAGAGAAAAATTTCTTCGCTTTTGCTTTTAAGACGTTTTATTTTATTTCTTATGAATAAGAGTAGGAAAAAAACGCTCTTTTTATTAAATTCAATTAAATTGTTCCATAGTTTTGCACCACTGGCAATTGCCCTGCCTGCTCCACCCTAGTTACACCACTGGTTCCTTTCATTCTCTGTTTTGGAGTACAGTTCCAAAACCGTTCTTATATGTAAAATAAGAATGGATTATATGAAACAGACATTAATATCTGTTCATTTAATGATGTTAAAATGTAGAAAATCGAAAACGCTGAATTCGGCTATGAACATTTTAGGTAAATAGAAGTTAAAAAGCATTTTTAAATAACTCTTTAAGAACTATTCGTTTCTGAATTGATAAGAAACTTCATTGCTTTCCTCTGCCAACAATAAATATCACCAAACACAACTATCTACTGAATTTTCCACCATTATATACATTTTTACTTCTTAAGCAACAAAAGATTACGCCAAATATAAAATTATGATATTTATTAAATTTACAAAGAATAATTTATATTTTCGAAAGTCTAATTATTCATGCTCAAAAATTGCAGGAAATAACAAATTTCAGCATTTTTGTGTTAGTCAAGTAGGCGAGAAGAGCAAAATGAAAAAAGTAAAAAGAAAAAGAAATGAGGGTACATCTTGATATCCACGGCGACCGCTATTAAAACGACACCAAGAATAATGCCAAGCTAGAATTATTCGCGTTTAGTTTGGAATCCAAAGTGAAAGTGTGTATGTTTGCTTTCAGTTTGGCTAGTTTAGCTTCCATTTACGTGAGTTGGAGATTTATCACGGTCACCGTATAAATCAAGCTGTATCAAAATGAGTCTTAAATTTGTTTTATGGAATTCTATAGAAAATGTCTGTGTATAAGAGATCAATATTTTATTTTTAATAAAGAAATTTATTGATAAGAAGAAGAAATAATTTTTTAATGAATCGTGTTATTGACAAACCAACTTACCTCAGTAATTTCTCCAGCAAAAGCTTCAGATATGCTAAACGTACCACCTAAGCTATCTTGCTCTTGTCCTAGCACGAAAAAACCTGGCCAAAAGTATCTTCCATCTCCCACATGGGTACCGTTGATGATAATTTTTCCATCCACAAAGAACGACCATTTTCCTTCATTTCTCTCCCAAGTGACAGCATAATGATGCCAGTCAGCATCACTGTAGGAAATCGAAAACAATAATAATTGTACTGGTAAATATTTTTTTAAAAATTGTCTTTAACATTCTTTAATATTTGTTTTCTGCAATTGTTTTAAAATTAAAAATGAACTTTTATTTTTACTGAAATTGTAAACTGAGCTAGATAAATTTCTGCAAATTTTCCTTTCAGAGAAAATGCGTTATATGAATTTAAATTAAATCGAGTAATATTCTAATCAGTTTAGAAACATCTCCATGAAAATGAGACATTTCTTTCTTAATTTCAGTTTATTGTACCCTGACAGCTTGTTGGATCTTAGTATATGATCTACTATTTCTCCTATAGCTATAATGTAATAAATTCTTAAATTTTGAAGTTCTAGCGAGCCCAAGGTATGAATCAACACAAAATATGCGAATTTTAATTATTTATCTTGATTTCTAGTGTATGCATTAATTATCTGTAAATAAGAATTTTTTAATTTAAAAATTATCTTGGAATATATTTTTTTCTAGAAAAGTTATATATTTATATTAGTAGATTCTCCATTAGATCAGATAGACTTAGTGTTTCATCAACTAAAATGGATAAAATTTCAGACAGAATTATTGTTATATATTATAAAATGATAACTAAGGGTAACGTGGATCGATAAGAAAAAATTGCATCTTCACTTGCAAAATGAAAATTTTTTAAGAACCAAAATTTGGAGCCCCTTTTTTGTGTTAAAAATTATTTATCAGATTTTACAAAAACGCAAGCTACTATTAAAGAAACTAAAAAGGCTTTTATAAATTGGTCAAATTAGGAATGAAAATATATCAACTCAAACTTGCCTATTGGCGACGTATCCAGTATGTAACATTTCTCCGTGTAAATAAAGCACTATTCTGTTGATATCAAACAGAGTTAAGGCGTTGTCAACCAGTTGTTTCTTCTCCTCGTCATAATAACTGTAAGAAAGCGGAGTAGGCCTTCTTTCTGGAGTATTCAGTTGAGTACGCATGAAGAAAGAAACAGTGATAGCATATAACAGATCTTTATTTTCCACTTTTGCGTAGTTTGAAGTGGTAGGAGATTTGAAATTCAGAGAATATACTGGAATAATTTCTGAAAAAAAAATCCATTATGAGCACTCATACTTTATATTTAATATTCATTTATGACCAGAGATTGCTAATATCTTTTGAAGATATTCAATTTTTTTTTTAATTTAGTAAAATCTATGTACATAAAAAAATCCTTTATTTGTAAAAATATAGAAATTAAACAAAAATAGCCACTTGTAAACAAAAAAAAAACATTTAATAAAAAGTTTTAATCCTATGCAAATAAATTAATAAACTTTCATTTGAAAATTTTACATTTTTTTTAAAAATAACAAATAGAACAAAAGATATGAAAGTGCAAATATTTTTTTAAAAAATTAACCCATATTAAAAAGAAGTGAGCCTTTACTAAAAAAGTAAACCCTAATTAAAAAATAAACCCTTCGTAAAATAAACATTTTAACTTTTAAATTAAAAGAATAATTTTTTTTAAAGCTGTACAGTCAGTTGTTTCAATTGTAATGTTTGGTAATGAATGATTTCATTGTGCATGGCTGTACTATTTTACATAAATGTTGAAATATGCGATTATGTATATATTACGGTCAATATGATAAATCGTTTATTAGTTATCAATTGATTGATATAATAAATCAATTAATCACTTTTACCACTTATTAATCAATAGATGATGTGCTTGTCTAGACGGACTGTTATCCTGTTAGCAATATCTCAGGTATGATTGTTTCAGATTAACTAACAAAAATTGTTGCAGAAAATCTCATGCACATTGACAGTGTGCTTAGGAAATAAAAAAAATTATTTTTAGTACAATTTAGATGTAAATAAACAGTACCATTATAAATTTTGTTTTACACATTGGAATCTTCTCTATCCATAATATTCGCAAACATTCTAATTAAAACTAATTACTGAAATAGGTTTGAAACAAATAGTGAATCAAAAACAGAAAGAAACCAGACATTACACAAACTTGGAACTATATAAAATAATGAATTTTGCCAAACATGAACCTTTAAGTAAGATAAGGAGGATTAAATGAGCAATAAAATGACTAAATTTATATTAAAAGACATGAAAACTGCTTAGAATTATTACATAAAAGAAACTTAATCGATCTCAAGAATGACAAAATTCGATTCCGAAATGTACCCCTGAATGACCCTGATACAAAATAAAATCAATGCTTAAAAAATATTAGCAATAATTTACGAAAAGGAAAATACTGTGAATCATGAGACCTCAGGTTATTAATCCTTGCTACAATACAGTATAAAAAAATGTAAATAACATAGAATGTTTAAGATCCTGTAACTAGATAGTGTTCACAATCACTCAAATTAAAACAAATGATTAAAATCACATTGAAACATATGATGTTCTAATTAATACAAGAAACAAAATACATAGCCAAATAAAAAAAAAAGAACGCTGAATGTAAAAAAAGAAAGGAAGAACTCAGGGCTATCCATATGTGCCTCATAAATATTTTTGGATTTAATAAAAATTATTATTCGTGATTGCTTTCATTAATCGCAGACATAAAAAATGGCCCCCCCACCCCCGTCAAAACAGCGTTACGACATTTCTATAAAGAATATCATGCCTGCTCTTTATGCATAACCATGCATAAAGCGATAATAACCGATAAATCACTTTGTTCGTAACATACTCCCTTAAATCTTTAAAAGTATGTTTTATTTTCGAACACAATTCATTTAAATGAATGATGACCTCAGGTTATTAATCCTTGCTACAATACTGTATAAAAAATGTAAATAACATAGAAAGTTTACGATCCCGTAACTAGATAGTGTTCACAATCACTCAAATTTTAAAAAAATGATTAAAATCGGATTGAAGCATATGATGTTCTAATTAATACAAGAAACAAAATGCATAGCCAAATAAATAATAAAAAGAACGTTGAATGTAGAACTACGAAGTAGAATTACCTTCCTCGCAGTGAAGTCCCATGTAACCTGCAGCGCATTTACAGATGGGAGAATCAAATCCATTTTCACAAGAGCCGCCATTGAAGCAAGTATAATTGAAACAATAATCAAATTTTTCTTCGCAGTATATTCCCTGAAATCCAGGTTTGCAATTGCATTCAAATCCATTTTCATTAGAGGAACAGGTTCCACCGTTTTCGCATACAACTGAGTCACATGGACCAAGTTCTTTTTCACAGTGCTCCCCAACATATCCTGGAGGACAACAACATCTGTATCCCTAAAAGATCATACAAAAATAAACTTCAGTTTATAAATTAATCAACATATTTATTATTAAAAATTCTTTATTTGCAAAGACAAAGGTCGTTTAGAGTGTAATTTAAAGCATATAAACAAGTGCATAAAAAGCCATTAAAGCTCTTTGGTTTAAAATAAACTGAATGAATATCATGAATTTAAATAACTTTAATAGTATATTTTGTCCAAGGCAATCTATTCCTGGAAGACTAATAAAAGTGCTTGTAGAACAGAGATAAAAAAAAAAAAAAAAAAAAAAAAAACCGTGAGCAATTAATTGCAACAATTTCTAATCCAAAATAACATTCCTATTCCAATTATATAGTATATAGTAGTTAATATATGGTTATTAGAAAAGTTATAGCACATAAGGATCAGCTATAGAAATTCTGAAAAATTGTAGCATAGGTGAAAATAGCACTTTGCTTCAGAAAGTAATTTATTGAAATTCTTACATTTACTTTATCGAAGCATGTTCCTCCGTTATGGCAAGGATCAGATAAACAATCAAAAATATTTATTTCACATCTTGAGCCTGTGTATCCTTCTTGACAGACGCATGCAAAATCATTGATAAGATCGATACATTTCCCTTTATTATAACAGGAATCTGAAAACGAAATATCTATAATTAATTAGGGTACTAAAATTGCATTTCTTTAACATAATTATGAACTGTATATAAATATCAATTGTTCTGATGTTTATAGATATTTTTCGGTCAGTCTTATTTAACTTTAAACTTTTTCTGAACTGAAGGATTTGTTATATTTAAAAAGAAACGATAAGAAATCGAATACAGTTTGGTTTTAAATACCAAGTTTTCAAAATACCAACAAGTTAAATCTGATAAAATAAGAAACTGAAAATTTACAAATTAAGGATTATAAACTGATTTTTGTCACGAGAATTGGAAAACTATTACAAATAATATACGAATCTTTACCCATAATAAAGTAAATAAATGTTTCTAAATTAAAGTTAAAAATGTTAATATAAGAATAAAAGAAACGTGTTTACTCAACAGGAACATTCTAATTCTTTCTTCACAATTCTTTATGAATCGTTAATTTTAATCAACTTTAGAATCTTGATAAAAATTACCGAAGTTATCGAATTTTTCATTTGCTTTCACCATCCAATTACCTATATTATACGATTAACGATGTGTTGTTACAAAGAGATTATTTAAATTATTATATTAGTTTCACTCACTCTCACAGGAATAATTTATAGAGTAAAGAGGGGTAAAATAAACATACGAGGTAAAACGAACAGTCTATAAAAATAGACAGTAATCGACAAATTTATTTATTTTATTGGCATGCTGAAGTATTTGAGGTATTTTGCATCATAAACAATATTCCTTAATTAATTTTTTTGATTTGGTAACATTCTTTTAGAATGAGCTGGTATACTTCTGATTTTATGTTCGATTCTTGTCTATGAATATTTAATGTTTACTTTGACTTTTTTGTCTCTTAAAATTGTTGAAAATTTAATGAAGAGTAGAACTGGTGCAATTTCTACTCTTATTCCTAAGGAATATAATTCTATGCCTAGGAGAGCTGTATTCATTTCATGTTTTATCTTAAAGCAGTTTAAATAAAGTGGGGTAAAATGAACATAGTGTTTAACTGTTGGAGCATATCTAGATAATAGATAAAATTTTAAATGCTATTTTTTGAGAAAAAGGCGACATATGCATACATCATTATAAAATTAAGAATTTATATCCCATATTAAATAAATCTAGTTATAGTATTATCATGGTAATCTGGCAAATACTTAAACAATATAATACATTATCATTATTATAATTCAGACTTTTAATGAGTAACAGTTCATATCAAAAACTTAAATACTTTCTTCAAACTGTTTAAGCATTACACAGGGTCATTTTTCCTGTCTACAGTTACAGAACTGAAAAAGTCCAATTTTCACATATCATGCATATTTCATAATGTTAATCTTTGACTATGCATATTTCATAATGTTAATCTTTGACTATGCATATTTCATAATGTTAATCTTTGACTATGCATATTTCATTTTCAGCAATCAGAGATTTTAAAATTTGTTGCAATTAACATCTTGAATTGTTTGGATCTTTTAAAAAAAAGTGGAAGGAAAATTTAAAATACTGGTTACAGGAGAGCAGATTGCAGAATGTATCTAAAGCTGTTTATCTATACTTTTAAAGCAGCTGGCTGAGAAATTCTCTTCATAAAATGCTGGGAAGGGTTTTCATGATTGTGAATTGAGTCCAGTTCATAAAGCTGAAGTACAAGACCAAATAGTAATGCAATATCATACAACAAATCTCCTTCAGTGTTAAAGAAAACAGAGGAAACTCCATCAGTTTCGAAAGAAGGTCATGAAGTTTTTGCTGTCTTAAAAGCTGTCGTATCTCATTTGAAAAAATTAAAAATGTTTATTTTTTCAGCATTATCACCTCCAACATTGAATGAAACAAAACTTGCACAGGAAAATTCGAAAACAAAAAGCAAACATGTGCAATTAACAACATGTGAAGTTCTGATTATAGATATAGTTACAACACATCTTTGTAAAAAGCATTCAGAGGATAAAATGAAGAAATGGTATCATTTAATAATTATGGTAGTACTGCAATTCAAAAGAAAGGCAAAGAAAGAATGAAAAATGGAAATACTATAGAAATTCCTTCAGATAAAATGTCTGCTGTTTGCTGGATCCTAGCAAAATGCCACAGTAAAAAGTTAATGGAAACTTCTGTTGGTAAGACTGTATAAGCAGAAAATGACTTGTTTACATTCAAATATCTTGTTAAATCTCCTCTTGTAGAGAAGCATACTTTCCCAGAAAATATAAATATAAACGATACTGAACAGAACCTACAAATACCATAGAAACCAATGCTCGATACTAGATGATATTATACTTTTAATTTTTGATACTTAAATTCAAATGTTAACATTTTCTAAGAGAATATTTTAATAAAGAATGTATTGTCTATTTGCAGTTGATCGCATTTTTATTGTAAAAATTTTATGATTCATCTCAATTTTTCCATCTGCGATCCTTTTGTCCTACAGATTGTTCATTTTATCCCACACCATAGGTTAAAATGATCACAGTAGCGAACATAAGAGGAAAAATTAGTGATTATTCTGTTTTATTGCTTTAAAAACAAGCGAATGAAAAATTATAACAACTCTCGGATAGTGTAATGTAAAATACTTTTCAAAAGAATATAAATATTTAACACAATTTAAGAAATGTAGCTTGTCAGAGTTGAAAATAGACTATTTTATTGCCAATTTACTTCATCTTACTCTAAACTTGATATCAAATGTAGAAGGGAATTATTATCCTTGAAATTTTGGTACATCACTACTCAGTTTACTTTCAAATATGTTTCTCAGTATATAAATCATACTCTTTTTAGAAAAAGAGAAAAAATACATTACAAATATTTTAAAATTGTAAACTAAACATTTACTTTTTTTGCAGTCATCCACGTTGATCTCACAGTTTTGCCCAGAGAACCCTTCAGAGCACAAACATATATAACCATCAAGTTTACTAACACAAGTTCCTCCATTGAAACATGAATCTGATTCACAGAAATTTATTGTCTGTTCGCAGTGCTTTCCGTAGCTTCCAGGTGGACATATGCACGTGTAACTGCTTCCTGTCTGCATACACGTGGAGAAATTTGAACATGGATGAAGGTCTTTACAGATATCGACTTCTAAAAAAATATATGAATTTTTTTCAGCAAAATAAATGTTTTAACATTCAATCATTCCAAAATACACTGACAAGATTGTTGTAATAAGAATGAAACAGAAAATAAAAACATCCGACCAAAAATGTATTGTAAAGTTGACTTTAATTTTTTTTAATAATAGTTGTTAGAATCTTACTCTCGCATTGGTCCAGAGCTATGGAACCTTTCGCTTTTGTAGTGGTACCGTCGGGGCAAATTTCACATGCATTTTGCTTATGTTGACTTTGATAGAATCCAAAATCACACAAAGTGCAAGGTTCTAAGCCTGTGTCAGAATAGGATCCAGGTTTGCACGAAGCTGAAATTATAACATATATTCAATTGATGTTGAACGTTTATAAACGAGGATTGCATTTTTAAAAGACGCGTTAAAATTTATAACTTTCAAAAATGCATTTCAGTAGCATCATGCATTCAGTAATACCTTTCAATAGTCCTTGAAAACAGCATGAAATACGAAAATAAAATGAGAAGAGCAACAGAAAATGCAAAAATGATATATTACATATTAGTTAAAAAAATCAACCAAATGAATTAATCACTAAACCAGAACATCTTTTTATATAACTTTACTTAACAAGTACTTTAGCGGTCATTGTAACCAAAATTACCATCAGAAGCTTAATTTAATTGATCAAAATAAATAAAAAATAGGTCAACCCCAAATATATTTTAATTCAATCTCACGTTCAACATCTAAACCGTATCGGACGCTAGATTTTTATGCATGACATAGCTATAAAGCATTGTTTTCATTGTATGAGAGGCTTACGGAAGGTAAGGGTTAATAATATTTATAAATGCAAACTTTTAAACCTCCTTTTTAAGTAGAAAAAAACGATTAAAAACTAGTATCAAGAGATGCAATATCTTCACAAATTCTCCTTTAAATATATGCATTTTTAAATGTTTATGCTTATAAATGATAAAATTAAAATACCTCTCCATAATATAGCCTAAAATTATACGAATTACCACATTTTTTAATCTTAAATCATTTGTCTATTTATGCATCTCTATTTTTGGATTGTTGTATTCAACAAAATTTCATTTAAAATTGTTTTTGTAATGTGGCTGTAATTTAAATGTGTTTGTAAAGTGGCAGCAAATAACTTCATTGGATTATGTTTCGTCAACTTTAAAGTTAATGTAGCCTCTGAAAATTTTGGAACTCTAAACAGACAATGCATCAAAAATTTTCCTCTATTTTCCATTTTTTTATTTTTGATATTTCTGTATTTAATTGTTGATTTAGGTGCTAAATGTATTTGACATTCTCTTTCGAAGCGTATTGGTGGATTTTAAATTATCTAAGAAATCACTTTAAAACATTTCGCAGTCTTTATACTAACCAATGGTTGAAATCTTCACTTTTATCTTTCAAAATTAAGAGTTTATTGGACTGGGTAACTACAGTTTGAAATTATACCATCGAATAATTTCGATTCAAAATAATTATACAAAATTAAATAATTACTGATTTACACACCTTTTAAATTTTAATGATTTAATTGACTTATTATAACTAATAAGATAAGAGAACCAGTTACTTTCACTCTTATTAATGGAAATACAATCTAATTAGAAATATTAATGCAACATACAAGTACAGTCTGTAGAGGAATTTGAACCAGTTTTCCAAGTAAGCAATCCGATAGGACATCTGGTGCATTCTTTTCTTAAAGCGTGTTCCTGATATGTATTCAGTGGGCAAGGTTGGCAAGGCTCGAAAGTCGAACGAGAGTAAGTACCAGGTTTGCAGGGAGCTGAAAAATAATAAATCCCCAATTAAGTTATGCTCTTCAAAAGTAATAAAATTTATATGGCATCTGAAACTTTGTTTCTGAAGAATTGCATTCCTAAATTGTTTGGATTATTGCATTCATTGTATTTTTAATCGTCTGGTCATGGTTCAAAATATCAAGTTATGTTCTCACGTTTTTTACGTTTTTTATTGCCTTTATGTGGATTTCAATTTGAGTTAGTAGCAAAATACAAGATTGTTTTTAAATAAAAACGTAGAAAATAATATGGCGGCGCAAATCCACAAACGAATATATTCGACCCTGTGCACATTGCAAGATTTAAAATATCAGGCGATTGTCGGACTGATCATATTTCCTAAAATAAAACTCTCTAAGGTTGTCAGACTTTTTTGTAGTCTTTTTTTTTATAGTAAAAAAATCTTTGAGTAGTGTGCATCAGGAATTTCGATCAATTTCTTTACTGTCATTTTTCCATTTTCTTATTTATTAAGTAGTTTTCTATGCTTCAAAATATTCTATCATTTAGAAAATTTTATTAGGCTTAATCATACGCTCTGTACACAAATATCGGCGCTTATTAGGAAAGAGAAATTTACGACTTTCTTTCAGCATCTAGATCCTGATTGACCATGTCTTTGCTACAATAACACAGGTGCTATGGTTTATTACAAAATGATCATCACAAGCCCTTGCCCACAAGAAGTATGTTCCGACATTGGAAATGTGACCAACACAACTACATCAATATTATACATCCAGAAACAGTGAGAACCAGCATACCTAATGGTATGTCTAATTTCTTATTCGTATACTCAGGCATAGGTGAAAAATAAGGTGAAAATTATGTTTGATGTTAACATTTTGTTTTAATTATTAAACTCGAATTCATTTTCTGATGACAAATACGCTCGTAAACATTACTTTTCATTGTTTTTCGAGATCAGTTACCACAAAGCAAGACTTTTTTTTTTCTCAGCCTTTTTTTTTTTTTTTTTTTCCCATCTTTTTCAAAATTGATTATTGTGATACCATTTGAAATTGTAGAATAACACATTTCCAGAAAAGATTTTTTTTCAGTCCTCTAATGAAAGCAAGAATGATAATAGAAAAATATTTTCAGAAATTAAGTTGAATTTTTTCAAAAAAAAAAAAAAAAAAATCCGTATACCGATTAGGAATTTTTTTCAATTATTCTCATGTGCTTCGTCGAATTCCCAAAATTTAATATTAATTAATATATATATTTCCAAATGTGAGCATTTTAAAAATTTATTCATGATCTAATTAGACTTAATATAATTAATGTTCGGTAGTTTATAAGTATTTTTAATGCCTGTGACATTTTAATTTAAAATTTTCCTTTGAGATTAACAGCTTCTTATTTAAAAGTGAAAAAGCTTTGCAATCGCATACTCAAGGGAGATGAACAGAATGGGCAAGAATTACCACTTACCATATCGAAAAACCTAGAAAAATTTAGTAAATTGCAGTAATGAGGGAAAAATATCAGTCGGCATAATTTATTTTAACTACATAGAGTCGATGTTTTATTTTGATGCGAAGAGAAAACGAAAAATGGATTGAAACAATTTTAGAAAACTTAGTGAACCGATTTAACAAATATATGACATGACCTGATCTCTTGTCCGGGTACCTATTTTCCTTGTGATATTGTACGAGTGGAATAAGAATAGAAGTTTACCAAAACTTCTAAGTTACCCATGGTTAACTATACAGAAAATTAATAAATGTTAATGTAAGGGTTATACTGTGAGGTATAAGATCTTTGGGGTATAAGAGCAACTATGATTTATAAATAAAAATGGATATTACAAAAGGAGAACAATACAATGAAAGCTAGAGAAAAAAGGACGGGAAAAAAAGAAACAATTTAACAATAAAAAACAAGCAAAACTCTGGAATACATAAAAAATATTTACAAATACATACAATTTTACATGATACTCGTAGAAGAATTGTTGATATTATGGAGGATTTAAGTGAGTGGTGAAAAAGAAAACGCCATTTAATGGAGGAAGCAAAAGATAACACTAATGGATGAGTGAAAAGAGTACATACAAAATCTACAAACACTTGAAGAGTTAGCATTTAACATTGTTAGTTTGGAAGATTCCCTGGTGATTTCTAGATATTATTAGAAGTGTTGAATAGAGCTGATGCAGCAATTGAGATGGCAATGAAAGAGCATTTACGCGGTGTGTTTGGAGAAATCTTTCATCCGGATTTGTCAAATACAGCTACAAGTTTATTGAGCTTTTACTTGGCAAAATAAATACTCTTACCTTTACAGTCAGAAAAGGCCTTCGATCTTTTTTCATATGTCGTATATCCTTCTGGACAAGGAAGGCAAGAGAAAGCGTTTATCTTATCTTGGTAACTTGCATGCGGACAATCGAGACAGGCCTCCATATTATCGTTTTTATATGTACCAGCTGGACAATCCACTGTAAAAAAATTAATAAGTTATGAATTGCAAATCTAAGTAAAACACAACTAAGAAGTATGTGTTTTATTATCATAAAATGGAACTTTTATATTGAAGTATTTTTTAAAAGTTTTGGGCTAACAGACTAAAATTACTATGAGAATTTTGTTAAGACAAGTTATTTCATGAACTTCTATTAAATATCAAGTGTAATCTCAATACTTGCAGCTAGGATTTTGATTCAATGTTTTAATTAAAATCGCTGTTTATAAAAAAGTGTTCACGAGAAATTATTTTTGAGCAATAGTTTCTGTGATATCTAGTGTCGTCATCAACAGATTCCGTTAGCTCCTTCTTATTCGTTCCAGATGGCAACAACAAGAAAGAAGAAAGAATCTTAAAAATATGTAGCATTTAAACACGTTTCTATTCTTTAATTATTATTTTCACTGAATAATTGAGTTTTATTTACGGGGCAAATCTATCACATTCTCTTTGGCAATTTTGTTGTATTACGTATAAGTAATTTTTATTCACTTTAAATAGTAAGAGTAGGAAAGAAAAAATCATAGCCATATAAATATTTTTCAACTATCTGATATGATTTGTTAAATGTTCTCTGTGAATAATCATACATTACTGATGAAACAAATCTGCCTGAATGTCTCTTTGCATATTTTTTATCGTATCAGTTGGTGCGCAAGCAAAAGCGACAATACACGTCATCAAAAACTCTGCAATGTTGGCAGAAAGGTTACACATTATACTTGCTGTTTCAGTTAGATCTTTTTCCTCTTGGAAAACAACGTATCTCCATCTACTCATGTCTCGTGATGTCACATTTTCGGGAAATGTAAGCAAACAATTGTGCATTTTAAGCGTTCTTAGTGTGATTGAGCACGATGCGTCTTTGTTGAATTAAATCGATAACGTTCTAGAGTTATGTAATTGTCACCCCCTCTCCTTCTTCTACCGGAAACACTAACTCCAAAGTGTTCCGCCAGGTGGCTGTGTAAGCAGCCTCTTCAATAAATTTCATAATAATTATAGACGTTGTCGTTCCGAAATTAAGGGGACTGTAAGAGATTTAAGTTGCCATCCTGCATATTTTACAAATATCTAATATTAATCGGAAAATGTCAAATTAAGATAGATTTTCAGATATCACTTCATAAAAATACTTCTCTGCAATTCTTGTTAGAAAACGTACATTTAGCATCTCGCTAAATAATTGTAATTGCTGTTACAGAAATAATCACTCGAATTCATTCCAATGAATGGAATTGCATCATAACAACTAAAATCCCTGTTAAATAATTTTTGACAGAATCGTGCTATTTATTACTTTTATGGCTTTTTTATTATCATAACCACGATGAATGCTATTTTTTTATTCATTTTAGAACTGTAGTGCGACGTTGAAATTTTGTATTAAATTCAATCCGTAATGTATCATGTAGTTAAGAAATTTCTTTAATAGGAACGCATTTATAAACATTAAACGAGTATGTATCGTCTTTTTAAATTTTACTAAGTGCGGCACTCGACATCGAAATTTTTATAGAAGTTAATTAACTGTCAGAAGCATTGGTTAGATTCTAGCACCGATTCTAAATTCTACCTAAATAGAAAGAATACTCGCATGTATACTAAATACAAACATTCTAGCATTGATTCTAAGTTTAAATTAAGAAGAAATAGGACTAGCATTGATGACTAAGTTTATAAAACTAAACGCCACCAAAAAAGCTTCCAAAAACACGATAACTCACACAGTAATAGTGGACAAAATCGACGAACGCTGTCATGTGTTTAATGTCTGTTAAAAATTTGGAGATTAGATATCATGTATGCGTCTTAGTTGACAACCTATGTAGGAAACGGTAAAAGTAAAACAATTAAAAATTTAAAGGTAATTTTAAAAAATATTATACGAACAAAATAGATATGATTCAGTACAGAGTTATAGACTGCACTGGTAATAAAATGTTTGGGAGAACAGGGGATCAGCTAAACTTTTTAATCCTTTGCAAGCATTTAACATTTCAATGAACAAATTTGAAGGAAATGAACAAGAATAAACCATAGAAAGAGGAGATTTATGCTGACATTGACCTTTCTAACTTGGGAAAAAAATCATATCAATTTTATTAAACTAAAAGATTTTTTGTGGAGAAATATGTCATTATTTAAGTAAATTTATTCTTTTTTTAATTTTATTAGAATGCTATTTTGTTAACGGAAAAGCAAACGATATTTATAACACTTACCACAAGAATTGTCTTTTTTAATCTGACCCAGTGAACAAATTAGATCAATTTGGAGGCTGATTTTTGGAGCTTCTATAGAATCCACATTATAAACTAATTTCACATTTTGTGTTGCTATTGATTCAATTTCTTTCACTAAAGACTGCGACACATTCATATTATCTTCATTTAGATTCGAAGCCTACATAATTGAAATTCATTTATATTATTAAGAGAAGAATGACCTATTAAAGCAAATATTAATAAAAAACAAATTATTACTATTCCAGTATGTAAGCAAATCGTTACTTATCTGTATTTTTACTATAATTACCTCTGATATAACTGTCCCATTTAGATCTTCATCTTCACCGGGATACATAGCCACATTTAATTTCACAATCAAGTCTCTTTGAGCATCCACACTTCTTTTGAATTTCCGAAGAGGATTATTTCCGCATGATATTTGCACATTTCCAGGCTTGCAACCTCTTTTTGCTGGACAAATGATACCCCCAACTGGTCCAAAGGAATGCTATGTAAGATGGGTTTATTACTTGAAATTGTAATGAAAAGAATTATTGCATATCACATATTAGAAGCGCTTTTTTTTTCAAAAACTGCTATAACAACAACAAAAAACTACCGAACTTAAAATATTTATATCGTATAGAGGTATTAATTACTGAATAGTAATGAAAAGTATTAAAATTTAAAAAAAATACATAACGGTAATTTTATTAGTTTAATTTCTTGAATTGGTAAAAATTCCAAATAGGTATCTAGCTTATTTTTTGAAAAATTCAGATTTGTTGAAAATCCCTGAAAATACTTTTATTTATACGTCTATCACTTTTTATTTAAACTTTTCCTATCAGAAGTATAACTTATTTAAACAGGAAAAATCGGACTTGAATCTTCCATCCCCCTCTATACAACTTATCCTGGTGCCAGCTTAGAAACTAACAACCTAAAACTATAAAAATTGTTGTTATGTATATTTTTCGAAATCGAAGAATAATTCGATTGAGTATTTTTAATCATTTTATAATCGTCCAACGCCATCGGTAACGCTGGGCGGACTTTAAAATTATCTTGCTCTTTCGGTCTGCGTCATTATTTAATGTACAATTTCCAACTATTTTGGCATCAAATAACGAAATTTTTTTTTAATGTTTAAAGTGGCATTTATCAACATATGAATAAAGCTAAGCGTGAATAAAAATTAGATATGGGATCTTAAACTTCGCGTTCTATTTACATCATTTATTGCAGGATTGTAACAAAGGCCAATTAGCTGAGTCTGCAGTTTTTATTTTTTTAAATTTATGCCGAGTCATAATATTCTTCCCTCATGGATAAAATGGAGTTATTCTTAATATTTTCTTCGGCATTTTTATTCTATATTTGGTATTGCAATTTTTTTTTCTATTATAAAACCACTATTTGTTTCGATCCTTTTTTTAGTGATTAGCTTTGATTTCAATGTTCCAGGCCTGAGTTAGAACATTCAAAGAATTACACAAAAAAGAACACTTTATTCGAACATTTACACATCAGAGAACGATTTAGAATTCTAGGCCATTACTGTTAACTTCTAATGTTCTTTCCTTAAGCACTCCGTCATTGTTAATGAGATTTTTTACGACTATTTTCGTCAGTTAATATATGATAATCAAATCTGAGATATTGTTAACAGGACAACAGCCCGTCTCCCATGGGCACATTTTCTAATTATGAAGAAAAATACATTCCGCCATGACTCTACTTTAAAAAAATGACTGATAGTCCATACACCACAAAGATGAATTTGGGGCAACCAGCAAAGCTGCATGCCCCAACTGCATGCCAATAATTGCATGCCACATATATTTGATTTTCCGAAACGAGGTACTCGATTCTTTAAATAATTTTTCCGCACCAAGAAAATATAAAGAGAGAGAAATTCAAAAATAACAAATGACTCCATCTGTATCACTTTCACACCATAAATCCAATATTTACATATGGATTTATGGTGTGATAATCCATAAATATGGTGTGATATGTGATCCATAAATATGGATAACAGTGTATATGATTTCATATTAACGTTTAATGTAGCTTAAACACAAAGTAAAACTTTCAGTATGAGCGAAAAAAATTGTTTTCTTTCCTTCGTTTAAGAAGAAATTCGAGTTGTATGCCTTAAAAAGATGAAATGAACATCATTGAGAAACGCATAATAAAAATAATTTTGTCGAAGAAATGCACACAAATACAAAATTCAAATCATCCGGTTAAAACTATACTAACCTTTAAGGTATATACAAATTTTTCTTTCAGTTTATTTGCTATTTCTTCGTTACAGACATCCACTTTGTAATTAAACTGAATTGTTTCGTTGACAGCATTTCGCTTGTGAATTTCTATATTAGAAAAGAAATAAATTTAACAGAAATGCAGAACTGCAAACATAAGACTAATGCCCTGACTTAAAGTCTACATATGCTATTCTCAACCAAATCTTTTTGAACGAAACCATTTTATAAGGGCAGCTAATAACTGGTATGGATTACAAGAGAGCTTTATGGACTATGGGTTACAATCAAAAAGGAAAAAAAAAACAATTCTTTTATATTATCATAAATCTTCATTTCAGTGGCAGTACATATGTGATAATTCTTTCTCAAAGAATTTTAAAGCAAATTAATAAAAAAAAAATATTTTGAGATTACTGAACTTGTACAATGAAACCATTTTATAAGGGCAACTAATAATTGCTCTGGATTACAGTAGAGCTTCATGAACCATGTGTTATAATCAAAAGGGAAGAAAAACAATGCTTCAATATTATCATCAATCATTTCAGTGGCAGTACATATGTGGCAATTCTTTTTCAAAGAATTTCAAAGCAAATTAAGCAAGTTTTTTGAGAATACTGAAATTGTATTTAATGAGAATTTCCCTGGTTTTAAATAAACTTTTTTCCTAATTTTCAAAAGTGCTTTCTGTAGGAAACAATTTTTTGAAATCGCTTTTTTAAAAAAATATTTAGTGCTTTGGTATATAAAATTTTGTTTGATATATAATGTTTTGATGTATAAAATTTTGATATAAATACACACACTTCACATAAGTCAAACATACATGTACACCACCAATAAGAATAGACCACTGTGCGGTAAATCTGAGACCAAACAATCTGACCAGTGACTATGTGCCTACACTATTGAGACTAAATATTTTTAAGGAGTAAAAATTATCTAAATGTTCAATTCTTCACTATTTGTCTTATATGAATATCTAACATTAGTGTAAAAAATTAATTATTTAAATTATTAAATTGTCACACTTTCACAAGGTTCCACTGCTCCTAAATTTAACATTGACTACTTTAATAAAAAAAAAAATTAATCCATTTTTTTCAATGTATAGACTGGTGATCCATCCTGATTCGTATAATCAAATAGATTCTTATGAATACCAATAATTGGAACTTAATCATTTTTGAATACATTCTTCTTTGTTTATTCGGTTTTGAAACGTCCATATTTGATAGATAAAAACAAAGTTGTTGGAAGAAAGAAAAGAAAATATATTCTAAATCTCTGACAATAATATTCATTTATGAATTAAACTTACTTGAACAATCTGGGATAGGGAAATTGAAATTAGAATTTCTAGTTAGGAAAGGAGCCCATTTGCCTCCGGTTTGGCCTATTTTTTTGCATTCAAAGGTATTCGGAACTTCCTGGTTGGTGGCGAAACGGTAACCTTCAGCACAGTGAACACTGCACAAACGTCCATCTTCCCATGTGTCACAAGTCACGAAACCATTGACCGGAGCTTGGAGCGGTGGACATGGGTAATCTGAAATAATGAAAGAAAACATGGAGAACTCATTATGGCTGGAATACAAAAATAGCTAACAAAATCAATAAACAATTGAATCATAATTAATGGGATGCAGTGACTCGACATTAAAAGCTCGGTTTCAAGAGGATCGTGGATTCAAGATCTGAATCCATTTAAGAACCATTGTTCATGTTGGCTTAAAGTACTTTTATTTTTTCTTTCGTGAGTCAAGTACTACTCTCACATTGATATGATATGGGAATTTGGAGACTGGGTTGTCTGATGAGCTGTCTCCATCGACATTTGGCCCTTTAATTGTGTAACTGAATGTGGATCGTGAATTGAATTTAGTATGTTGAAAGGATTAGTAGTGTTCGAGGCGTAGTATGAATTTTCCTTACCAGCTATCACCAAAAACTAAGTAATGATAAATTATACGAGAAGCATAGCATTATGTTTTGAGTTTCTCATCATATTTGGCTCTAAAAATTGGCACCAATACACTAAATTTTTGTCACCATGGCAATCCCATTAGCCTGACGTCCAAGCTAATTATACCCTTCTTGCTCCTCTAATATTTCGTCACTGATCTAATTATTCTGCCATTTTTAAACTTAGATTAATCTAAAATTAAATCAATCTTAGTCATTATAATTCGACACAATGATGACGTTATTCTATACATGAATTCGTTATTCTATACATGAAAAGAGATCTACAAATATTTTGTTAAGTCAATATTTCCAAAACAAAATGTATTGTCTAATTCGTTAAATGAAAAAACAGTTAAGGAGCTAATTACGTGTTTCATCTTTAAAAGAATAACAAATCTTCAAAATTGTACATTTATTTCAGTAAAAATTTATTAAATCAAATGAATTTGAATGACATTTCTTTTTATCTTAACCCTTAACTGGGGAGGCGAGGTCTACGAGACCGCATTTTATTTACACTCAAATTAAATTTTCTAATGAATGCATCAGTATGAAAAACTGCCAATATATTTTACAGATATTTTTCTTGATATATAGATATGTTTTAGAAATTTTTCAAAATATATTATCATTGAAAAAAGTAAATCCGTTGGAACATACGTTTTCTTCTCAAATTACATGTTACAATGAATAATATTCTTGAAAAAACATATTACTTTTTACTTTTTAAATCATATTTCTTTTTACGGTATATGAAGGAATATATAAGACAATATAATTGATAATGGGTAAAATTGACCCTTTTTTATCGGCTTGGGTGACTTTCATAGCACGGTTTACTAGGGCATTTTAAACAAACAGGTTAAAAACTAGTATAAAAATCAACCTATAAATTCTGTATATATATATATATATATATATATATATATATATCTTGGTATATTAATATATTTTATAAATTTTTCAGAATATATTATCACTAGAAAAATTAATTATGTTTCAGCATACATATCAGAATCAATTGAATGCGAACTTTTATTGAAAAACTCTTCTGTACAATTTTCCTTATCACTAAAATCACTTTCTGCTTCATTTAAAAGTGTCTGGAGCACTACTTCATAATAGGATCAGTAAAATGGATGATATATCGGGGCCCAAGTTTTAGTGCCATCTGCTAAGCCTTGTTTATCACTGGGACACTAACAGGGAGTTGCGGTCTTAGAGACCGCGCTTAAAGAAATAACTGAATTATTTTAAAAGGCATCCACTGAAATCGGTTGAAAAAGTGCACGTGTGTTGAAGATCACAAAACAGGCAGCTACAGGGTCAATCCATTCAATTGAGCTAAAAATAGAATAGAGGTGACCAAAAATCCATCGCCAGCGGAAAGGTTAAAGTTCTATAGTTATATTATTTTCCATTTCCTGCACTTTTAAATTTGTATGTATATTTACACGCACAGAGGGAAAAATAAAGGCTGAAAAGTAAGTACACGGAAATAGAACTATTCATTAAAATATGTTTATTCGAATACTGAAACAAGAAACTCTTAAAATCATGTGGCAATATTATTTTGAATATAATAAAACTGTTAAAACAGTGCAAATGAACCCATTATAATATCAATAAAATGAAAGACGTACGCCTTATTTTAACCGTAAATTTACAAGTGGCCTTGTTTCCAGAGGGATCCGTTACGTTGTAATAAACTGGATATGGATCGCCCCAAGAAAATTCGGCTCCACTTTTGTGATTTTGAGTGACAGATTTCAGCTGTCTAGAGTTGTCCTGGAAAAGAAAAATTCGTTAGTATTTAATATATCTATGCCAAGTAACTTTTTGATTATCGACTTATATATTCATTTCACTTTCAAAACCATTATTGATTCAGTCTTTCAGTCCTCTTACGAAAAGTTACTAGAAAAAATATCGTTAATATTAGAAATATAGATGTCTAGCAATTTTTTGCATATCCATATATTGGAACGACTCAGTTTTTTCATTTACAAAAGCATTATATTTTCAGTGTCTAAACAAATATGGCAATTCTTCTCATGAAAAGTTTTACATAAACTGATAGTATAAATTAGTGCGGAAAACAGATATATTTTACCCATTTAAGATACGATCTTGTGATATATCAGATTTCAAAATATATTTAATTTGTACTAGCAAAACCTTGTTATTGCTTCGTGTTTTAATCTCACTATTCAAAACTTTTATTTCGATGACTTAATAAATGATCTTTTATATTTTATTTTCTGTTATGTGAAGAAATCAAATTGATTATTATGCATTTCATGTACTAAAAATGTAAATCGTACATATTTCATGATACCTAGACTTTGGAAAAAATATCATTTTGATATCAATTAAGTAATAAAAACCAGCCATTGAACCTTACCCAAAAAACTGGCTCATTCCAGGTAACTGAGATTGGAGATCTTTTATCATGATATATTTCAATATTTGCAGGGCACTCTAAAACTTTTGGAGGTTCTTTGTCTAAAAAACAAAACAAAGAAAAACATTATTTTATCATTTAAAAATGATTCATCTACTATATTTACTTCATAGAAAATACTACCTTTGGAAATATTTTTCTTTCTCTTTCTGAAGCTAGATTTAAAGGATTAAAAATTCTTATGAACATAGAAACCCTTATAGCCGTTTAGATTATCTTAAAAACAAGGCATGCTACTGAGAAAACATTTTTAGCAAGATTTTCAAGGCAGGAAAGAAATTCATTGATATTGTTACGAATCTGTAATGCTGCTTTCCAGCATAGTTGGTTCTACCATCGGAAAAAATGTTTTACAGTCATCTATACTGGACGGAGTCCGGTGTCGCGTCGGAGGTTCCAGAGCTTGGCGACAAACTTTGCGACCATTTGGAGACTTTGGCGCCAAAATAGACTATACCCGAGACATCGAGAATTTTCCCGATCCGTCCAGTAGGAACCGAGTTACGCCTCGAACGTTCCTGATTGGTTGAGAGGCTTCTAGCCCCGCCTCCTGGGACCTATAAAAGGAAGCACCCGCAGCTGCCGGGGAGTGGTGAATTGGGTTGCGAACCAGTGGAGTCGAAGAGTAGTCGGAACCGACCTTCCAGAGATAAGCGGAGCAGCGACGGAGTGAAGCTAGTGCTGAACTAAGCTGTGTGCTACTGTCTGCAGTAGATTCTTGTAGTACGCTGCTGTGTATGCTGTTGTATGTTGCACGTCTCGTCTGAAGATAATCGTCTGTTGTGCTGTATATAGTTGTCGTCTTTGTGCTCTCCTATGTGTCTTCGTGTAAATAAACGTCGTTGTTTTATTTTCTACTGCCGCCTGGTGATTGAGCGTTCTTCACACCATATAACTTCCTCTATCCAAACGAACCCCGGAAATTCCGTAACAATATGCATTATTTAATTATCACAACACTGTACTTCTCAGGTAAATGATGAACGATCTAGCAGATCTGGTATAAAAATGCCTTCGAGGTCGTTAAAGAGTAGATTAATAGATTGGAAGGAATTTTAACAGAAATTCACTTGATTTCCAATTTCGTTTGTTTTTACCCATCAAGTATTATTTCAGTTAAAGGGATATAGAAAGTAGTATATTAAATATTAAGCATCTTAATAATGTACTTTAAAGGTGTAAGTAATCTTAAATCATAAATATTTATTATAGGCTCTTTACATTTAAATCATACATCCCATACATCCTTGGTGCTTTAAATGTCAACTATGGGGACATTAATAAATTGCCTGCTTTTTTTTTTTAATTACAGCCAGTCACCCCATTACCATATAAGTAATCCGTATAAACAAGGATTATTGCGACTGGCTGTTATGCTCATTAACAAAATTTGCCAAATTAAGCTCCTTATTAGTCTGAAAGTTCTTTCAACTTTTTTTTAACATTCCAGCGGGACCGCGTATGTAAGACATACATTAGATAAGAATTTAATGTTATATCTTTTCAACACAGGGCACTACGAAAATATGACTTTGGCAATTCTTTCAGCTCTTTTCGACGAACTATTAGTCAACGTTTGAAATTCAAGTCGCTAATAGAATTCTGGAAATCTTCTGTTTGTATTGCAGAGATACGCTCGATCTTTGAGGAAAGTTTTTGTTGTATCTTTTTTAAATAATGTAGTTAATTCAAAAATAATGTAGCTGAAATCTACAGCTACGTCATTCTACAAACAATAATGAGAAGCTATTTATATGGAAATATATCCGATAGCTAGTAAACACTCTTATGAAAAAATGCAATGAATAAAAAGTGCCCATTTCTTTACAAAGAGAGCTAAAACTAAAAGAGTTCAAAAAGAAAAGTAGAACTAGGTTTAGAAGAAGTGAACAATGAATCTTCAGGTAAAAAAAATCCACACCTGCCGAAATGACTACTAGAATCACAGCTATGAGATTTCCTAGAAATTTGAAGCATTAGAAGCACATTTGTTCGCACAGCAACGATGCAATGAAGGGGGATGAAGGGGGTAACTGGCTAATGGGGTAATGACGAATTGGGTAATTGGCTATTTGCTTTTTATATGTAAATTTAAATGTTTTTATTTCCATATTTATGCAATTTTTTCATTGCAAATGTGAACATTTTAAATGAAATATTGGCATTTTCATTTATTTTATTTTCAGCTCATCCTACTAATTCTTTAGTCCTTTTATATTGTCTTTACATTTTATGATTATATTTTTTCCATTTCTTTTTAAATAAAAATTGGTCAAAATAGTTGTTCGCCTTAATCTGTACCCAATTACAACCAAATTTCAATAATTAATATTTTTAAATTTAATTTATCTAAGGAGTACACGTGACCATTCTTGGTGGTATAAAGAGTGCGCCAGCTGGAAGGGTAAAGAAAGAATATAGAGCAGGAATATCTAAACATTCACTTTTTAAATTCTCAATTTTGGAATGCTGGTCGACCAGCTAATTGTCTGGTTGTCAGCATCCTCCATTTCTTTCGAATCATGTGATCAACTCATTGAACAAAATCTTCCATTGCAGAAGATTTTCGCCCTTTAGCTCCAACAGCCTAGCGGCCTAGAGCCGATCGATTTTCATTTCTTCTCAGAACTGAAGAACTGATTAAAAAATCGAAATTCTCAAACTAATGAGGAACTTTAAAGGATCGTTAAGGGTATTGTCATATCATTGAAAACAGTGTTCTTCGAAGAGGGAATCAGAAATCTGTTGCATCGCTAAGACGTATATCTGAATTTTCAAGACAATTATTCGAAAAGAAACCATGTTTGTATATAACTTTTTAATAAATTCATTCTGTTCTCTATTCCTGTCCTTTTTTTATAGTCCATCAAAGTTGGAAGAAAATTAAACTGACATAAATTAATGGTCATTAATTTATGGTTCTATTCGTAAATCCAAAAAATTACGAAAAAAGATTTACAAAATTTGTTTACCTATAACTGTGACAGAAAAAGAACAAGAGTTGGAATTATTAGAACCATCTATTGCTTCATATACAACTTTTGTGACACCAATTGGAAAAGCTTGTGGTGGTTTCCTAATGAATACAGGAGACTTTATGAATATGTCAGAAACGAATACATTATCATCAGCAGTGGCTTCTTTCCATGATACTCGAGCTGTGGCTTTGTCAGGATCTGTTGAAGTAACGATAGATTTCGGACATTCTATATTAGGTGGGGAGATATCTGAAAGATAACAAAATCTTTTATTTTTTTTATTTTACAAAACATCATTATTTTCATAAAACCAGATATTTCCAATAACAAATATTTAGGACTTATTATTAATTATCTCAACAAAAATTAACATATAAATTGAGTCAGCTGAAATTTTGAGATGAAATATCTTTGTCAATTTTTGTCCCACAGTAGTCAAACTTTTGTGTTGTATTCGTTAGGATACGCATAACATTTACTAAATATAATTATAAGGAACAGGGAAACCGTATATAAAGCTGTAAGTCGCATTTTTTTTTCTTTTTTCTTTTTACTTTTAATATATCATACTATAAATTGATATTCATTTGAAAAGTTTTTTTTTAATTTAAAAAAATTAATTCCTCTTATGCGAAGTGCAAAAGTAGAAAGTTTCTAATCGTCAAAAAATTGGAATGCGAGATTTTGATAAATTTCCATGCTTCACACCTCACCTAGTCCGAAAACCAAAATTTTTGGAATTACGTCTCTCTGTGTTAAGAAGATAACTTAAAAACGCTTTGAGCTAGACCATGAAATTTTGAAAATTGTAGATAATTTATAGATTTTTATTTATAAATTATCTACCATAATAATGATAGATTATTTATAGATTTTCATGACAAATTCATAGATTTTTATCAGATTTGTAATGAAACCCATTTGATTGTCTTAATAAAGCTAATATGATAGCTACAAAATGAAGAGAGCTAATTGGATAAAATTTAGAACATAAATTTAAAATCTAAGGTGTAGATATCTGTAAAATTTGGAAACAAATTCGTCACGAAAAAGTGATAACTCAGAAACGACATGATATATAGTTACAAAATTTGGTATGTGATTGTGTGACTTCAATTGCTTCAATTTCTGAGTCTAACTTTTATTTTAACTAGCCGGAAAAAAGACGTACAAAATATGCATTCGAATTTCGTAAAAACACATTCCGTTCAATTTTGACTTTTTTTTTTTTTTTTTTTTGTTAATCGTAAACTAGTCATCAATTACCAAAAAAAAAATCCAAAAAGTTGTACTCTAATAATCCCTTTCGCAATAATTGTTCGCCAATGGTTACGGTTAATAATACACAAGTACAGTTATCAGAGGCTATACGAGAAAAAATTCGGAGAAACCATTCTTGTTGTTTAGGAATAATGTTCATACAGAAGTCTAAAAAGTTTATGGCTACATATATGTAACTTTATTATTTAAATAGAATCACGCACGCAATAAAGGTAAACAAATTTGTGAACAAAGCAGAAATTTTTGAACCTTTCAATTACAGTAAATTTCAATAAGAATAACAGATTGATAGTCGTATATTATAAAATATCTTTATTAGACTTGAAATTCAGATTTCATGTCATTGCTGTTTTAGTTTGACAACAGTTTAAAAAAGATACATTCAGATTAATTAAAAGAAATTTGTTTTCAAAATATATATAAACAGGGGAGGTATCTGCAGAAATAACGAAGATTATGGATTTCATACAAAGGAATTTAGAGATTATTTTGGGATTATGTGATATTTTGCATCTTCGAAAATTATTGCTGTAAAAGAAATATAAGATTCTCTTGAAAACAAAATAATACACCAGACGATGACCTGCCTACCCATAAAAATGTAAGACAAAATATGTTACTTGGGTCTTGAAAACTAAATGTATTTGACAGCATTTCATAATTAATAATGAAATAACTAAGAAGCTTCATTTTTGAATCATAATCGAAAAAATTGATTTTTTTACACCCATTTAGCTTTTGTTGCAACAAGACAAAAAAATCAACAAGAACGTCGTCAAGAATCTCGTCAACAAGAACTTGCGCAAAATTCATTGTTAAAAGAATAGATACATGAAGGTAACTTGATTAAGAATAAATATATTTATAATTGCCCAGACCTACACCAAAATGCAATTATAAACGTATTTCGAGTTAGTAATACATTTTGGTAGCGATGTGCGCTGCAGTTAAATGTATCTCTCACAGCAAGAAATATTTTTTGAATTAAACAAATACATCAACGAATTTAATTAAAAATATTCTTAAATAATTTTAGATGTTTTAAACATGTATGACCTAAAAATTTTCGATCACATACAAAAAGAGTACATTTTGAAATTAAAACAAATCAAAATGTCAACTACATCTATGCACTAATTTATAGGTAACAATATACAGTATTAAAACAATTCGGAAGCAATAATAAGATAATTCTAATTTTTAAACTTGTTCATGTACTGCCTGAATTGTTTTCATAGCACATGCATATTTATCATAATGTATAATATAAAGTATGAAATAATGGTCACATAAATAGTATTTAAAAATTTACCAGCGCATGATATTTTTTGACCAGCATTCGACCAAGTTTTATTAACAAGACACTCGTTGATTCCATCAGCTTTGCCATTGTCTGAAACCAAACTGTAACCTTCAGTACAGTAATACCTATAAATATAAGAAACAGCTTTTCAAATTCATCCCGAATTTACCATTCAGACAGCAAACTTCTAAATAATTTATACTAATGTTTAGATAATGACTTGTTTTGATAGTTGTAATAATAATGAATTTAATTAAAAAGATCATTTTAAAAACCTTCATTCATAAGTATGCAAAAGAGTAGATTTTTTTTTTATTTTTATTTTAACTATTTTTGAATTTTGAAATTGATTTTCTTTGAATCCTCTACCCGGTGGTGCACTTAATACAAAATCAATGTTTACTGATTTGAATAATAATTAAACTCTGAAATTGTTTCAACAGTTCCTTACCATCAAAAATATATAAGTATTCAACTTTTAGGACAATAAAAGTAACACAACAGAAAGTGAGGGGAAAATCGATTACACTATTCTATCTTTACAAACATAAAAAAATCTTATTAAAAGAGTGCACAGAATTAATTAAAATGGTTTTTTTAATTAAATTTACAGCTTGGGATAAATGTGAGGATTTAGTGGAATCGGAAGGTGGTGGAACTATATTTTTTTCTCTTAAGAATAATAAATAAGGGAAAAAAATCCTTCTAAAATATCATCTTAAATTAACGTAACTTTGTCTTATTCTTATCTTCTTAAATGTCATTAATATTTCTAATTAATAAAAATAATAAACCATTAGCACGCAGTGGTGAGTAGAAATTTAAAAATGTTAAGATCATAAACATTTAAACGCATTTTATGCTTTGATTCTGAAAATCCATTATTTTTTTCTGCATTACTCATGTCATAGTTTTACGTAAAAAATTATTACTTTTAGTTAACCTTGAAATTAATATAATCTTTTCCAAAAATTTTTGTCCAACATTTGAGCTATAATACGCTTCATGTTAATGTTTAATCAAAATGAAATATCAAATAGTAATTTCAAATTATACATTGTTGACATTTTACTATTTCGTGATTCCAGTATCTAGATAATATAATTACATATTTTAAAAACATTATATTATATATATATATATATATATTGTGAAATAATCCCCTGGTAATCTCTCTGTTATTCACTCCACTGTGTGCCTCCACCCCTTCTATAATACCAATCAAGTCTGAGTGTTCCGGCATTGCTTAATTTATGACAACAACTCTGGACAAATGCGCTTAGTTTCAAATGTGTAGTAACAATAAAATAAAACTGAAATATGAAAGAGATAAACAATTTTTCAATAACTGTTTCTTCTCGTATAATACATACATGAGAATTAGGTTCCATTTTATTTGATTTGCGAACAGGTTTAGAAACTATGAGTATGCTCTACATTTGGATGTCATTGATTTTACCTGTGATTTGACGGCGAAGATAACACTCAACATGCACAAACCATCCATATCATCATTTCAGAATAAAGACATTATACATGAAAAATAGATAAATCGTAAATTTTCGAAGCATTTCTACAGTGCAGTCCATTAATAGTTTCCTTTTCTTTTAAAGATTTTTTTTTAATTGGATGAAAACTAATTAATGCAAATCTTTTAAATAATACCAGACACTAAGTATCTGGGTAGGTCAAGCCACAATTTTCTCTAACTTCAGCTCAGAATTACATTTTATAAATATTGTAAGCAAATCATTTGGCAATTCCTACTGTCTAGTATGGGACATCCAAAAGTCTTTTTAGCCATTCTGGTTTTAGAATAAAATAATTTGTTGTTCATTTTAATATGATGACTAGAAATGATGTTCTAGAATAGAAATTTATAAAAATAGACTAGAAATTCGTTGTTTATTTTATATGATGTTTAGAGAAAATTGTAGGATGCTCCAATTAGTTGCTCAATGCCACATATACTTTTTTTTTACCAGCCTCTAATATGTGTTGACGTGTTAAAGGTTTGTCGTTATTGGCGCAAAGTTTTATTCCTTTATAGCTAACAATATACGTAGTAAACCTAAATATTTGCTTTATGGACATTACGTTTTGGGTAAAATGTCGCATTTTGGAATTAAGTTTCGTTCATCCAAACCAGTTTACATGCAATATGTGTATATATATAATCGATAAATATAGTCGATTAAAATTTTATTAATTTAAATATATTTGTACTGTCCCTTATTAGCAACAACATAAAAGGCAGAAAAGCTACTAACTTAAATTTAAATGACATTTTATCTTATATTTTGCGAAAAATAAAAAAATGTCTAATTTTGCAATGGTTAATAAGTTCTAATGGTGAATTCTGTGCAATTAAATGTTATAATACTAAGTCAATATTACTAAAATAGAATTCACAATATTTATACGAAATAAACTACTTTTACTATAAATTTAAGTAAACAAACATCAAATTGCTAATTTAAAAATGGATTTAATTCAACTTACCGACAAAGTGATCCGACCGGCATTTTTTCACTACTGCACTTTTTCGGTTTCACTTTCAAATGCTGATTTCGTTTTAGAGGTTCACACTTCATCGCTAAAATGAAGACATTTACTTCAAATGTGGTACATAAAATCTGTTTAATTTTATATTATATATATATATATATATATATATATATATATATATATATATATATATATATATATATATATAAAGGTAAATCTATTAGCTCTCTAAAATACTAAAAAAGAAAGAAAATTCCATTAACGTATTCTTTTAAGATAATGGAGATGCATGCTTTTCCATTCAAGTTTTACTAATATTGAGAGAACTTTATTAATTTATTAATTAATTAGTCAATAAATTAACTTAGCAAATTGGCCCTCTTGTTTGATTTTTTTGAATGCAATAAATTAATAGTGATGTAAGTTTTTAAGAACTCTGTCTTACTTGATTGTATAATCAAATTGTACAATGATAAATTTGAAAATTGTTTTATTTTCACCTAAAATACTGAAAGCATTAATTTTTTAATGCCCATTTGATAATTTCTCCATTCATGAAAATGAGGAAAACTAATTTATGTTCCAGGAATAAACTGAAATTTTATGAATGGTTTCTCTCTATCTTAAGATTTTAAAGGAATTTTTAAGAAAAGCTCAATGCATTAAAAGAAGAACAGAAGACTTCTGTTGCTTGATTTAGAATTTTAGCTTTAACAATCTTAATTTTTATGTTTCTTGGTCTCCTTTTGTTTTCCTTTCCCTTTCAAATGAGATAATTTTAGGAACTTTGTTTCTCAACAAGAAATACAAGGGAGGTTCAAAAAGAAAAGTAACAAATTCTCACAGAGAAAAAGTTTATGTACGAAATCAAAGAAATAGACAAAGGTAGAAAGGAATTTATGCATATTACTTTTTCACATAATAACCATGGTTGTTGAAACATTTGTGCCATTGGTAAACTAATCTATCTAAATACCATAGAAAAAAATCAGGATCCAAATTGCAGAGCTAATTAACGATTGCTTCTTAAACTTCGCCATTGGTTCTGGAATTCTTTCTTCGTATCAGATGTCAGTTGATGCTCCCATATTAACGATTTGGTGTAGGATTCCTGAAACCTTCCTCTTGATATCGAATTAAACGCTACAAAGACACTCCTATTCGGGAGACATTATTGTTGTCTCTGAGTTGCCAAAGTGCCCAGTGAGAACACGCCTTCCAGTAAGTCAGTTTTTTGTGCGCAATATCCAGTATACTGCCAATGGAGATATCGAGCTGGAAATTAGTTGGAGATCTCGAATGGATGCAATCTCCTTTACATGAATTTGACGATCATCTCGAGTCAGAGCTTCGATACAGCACATAGCGTCATCAGTGATGGACAGGCTTGTCCACCTCATCTTTGCTTGCCTTGCATATCTGTGCTGTTTATTTCAAATTCCTTGGATCGTCACCTCACCTATTTTTCTTACACTTCATTTTCTCCTCAAATTTCCGTAAATTAGCAATGCATTTCTACTGGGGATGTTTTCAGTACTCATAAACCTTATTACACTTTTCACGTCAGTTGCCGACCATATAGACGTAAATTCTGCCTTCTTCTAACAGAGATTTCGGAGAGCTATGGCATAATTATCTCCAATTGGGGGGGGGGGTTAAATGCCGTGATCATATGTTCTATATAAAAACGAAATTTGATTCGCACGTGAAATTACCACACCTTAAGAACTCTTGTTGCTGTAATTTTTGAACCACAACGTAAAACGGTAATCCAACATCTTGGTCACTAATGCAAAGCATGATCACGTGCCGAAATCATTACAGTCAGCTATAAAATAATCATCACTGGCGAATGCCCTAATTTCATTGATGGGAAATAAGACCCATCATCAACAATAATTTCACCTCATTTCTGTACCCTCCAAAAAGCGAAAATTCCCTCACGTATCCAGCGACATATCATCCACGCACTCGTCGCATCGCCCAGAGAGATTATGTTTTTAGAAATCAAAAAATATTTCAAATATTCAAATATAAAAATCAAATATTGCGAGGAAAAACATACACATAAATAATAAACTGATTTGGTATTCATTTATTTTTATACGAAATGCAATGATTTTCAAAGACAATCAAGTACCCATTATATAATCACAATGGGAAGCACCTCAGATATGAAGATGAGAAGTTGCCGTATAAGTAATCAAGCTCTTGCTTCCAAGGAGGGTATTGAAAAGTGGTGGATGGAGGGGCTGAGCTGCCTCCATGACAATGTCGGTCGCCCCCTTTTCATGGGGGTGTGAGCGTATGGATTGCGCTGTAATGTAGGCCATTTTGCGTTCAATTTAGCGCCTGACTATTTTATCATGATAGTTCAGTCTTTCGATTACCCCAAAAATATTAGCATGGCGAGGGAAGTCGATTCTGGTTAAACAGTATGCAATTACCAAGCGCTAAATTAAGTCTGGTTCAAATATTTAAGAATATAATCAAGGGCTGAAGTAGAAAGTAGTGAAAAAAAAATAATCCCATTATTACTTTTTTTTGTATAGTTTTTATCTCAATAGCTAACTTGTTGAAAATTCATATATGAGATACAGTTTTTAAAAAATCAACATTATAATGTTTTTTAACGCTGGTTTCATTAAAAAGGGTTATATGCGAGGAAAGAATTTAACAATTACTTATTACACTTTAATCAGAAAACAGTCTTATCTTTAGAAAATATTCGTAAAAAATTTGCAAATACCTTTGCAGATAGTCTGCGTGCCAGTCCAAGAACCGTTTATAAGACAAGTTCGAGCGCTGGAACCTTGTAATTCGTAGCCTGCATCACACTCAAATTCGCATGATATGCCGAATTCGAAATCCAGTCCAGCACAGTTGTGCTTGCCATGAAGAGGATGATCCAACGCGGGACATCTCATTTCTAACAATCAAATAAAAAAAAATCTAAGAAAAATACATTATTAAATAAGAATTCATTCCTAAAATTATTCTAAAAAATTGTGAGTCTCTTAATAATAATTAATAAATAATATCAAAAATAGAAAAAAAAATCCTTATTACTTTCGCAATAAAAGTCTTCACCGGTCCATTTCCCAGTTTCTAAACATTGTCTAGAAGGCAAGGGACTACGGTTCCATGGCAGAACAGTTGAATCTGCACCTGAAAAAGCCAGATTGCAGGAGAAAGGACAGTAGCCTTCTTTGCATTTCAGTTCGCATTTAGCTCCATAGGTATTTTTGCAATTCTTAGGGATCAGAACTCCACCTTCCGGAGGATTCAGCTGAGCGCATTCGATAGCTGAAATAGCATAAAGAAAGGACAGCAGTTAAAATGTGCATTTTTAAATTTAAGTTCAAGTTAACAATAAAAAGAAAATAAGTAATTTGCGATAATTCAGTTTTTATTAGTTTATAAAATTTAAAGTTGCTGAATAACTGATTAAATATTATTTAAAAGAGTTTCATTTAGTAGAAATGGTATGAGGAAAATGCTCTTCAGGAATAAGATAATATCTATAATGAAACGATGATTGATATACTATCTATTTCTGTCTAATTTTCTGAATCAAGCGAATTTTCAATATAACATGCAATTGCAATGATTTTTAAGCAATATGGATTCTGTAGCACAAAAAAAAAAATCATAAGAAAAATGAATACTAAAAATAAAAGCTTGAAAAATATTGAAATCTTGTCTGAGATTTAAAAATTCTTCTAATACAAAATTATATATTTATTATGACTGATACTTTCAATACTATAAATGTCATTAGATTATTTAAGAACCTGGTTCATTTTAAGTGTGAAAGTATGTCTTCGGGACTTTTAATACTTTAACTAAAATCGAAATCTGTTCACCCTCTTTTTGAATTAATCACTTCTTTATAATTATTATTTGAAGGTCGTGGCGTTTAATAATTACAAATTTTAATTATACCCATTTTACAACTTTTACAAATCTGATTTTATTTACTTCCTTATCAAATCAGCCCATGAGATATAAATTATTCCTTATTATGAAAGAACAGAAATAAACAGAATGATAACCCTTTTTTTACAAGACTGCTAATTTACACTATTTTTATAATCTCTTTTATTAGAGTACTAAACAGTAGAATATATATATTTCTTTTTCGACAATACGGAGATCAAAACAAAACTTAAGAGCATAATGAGCTGACAGAATATTCAAAGTAAACTGGAATATTTTAATCACATTTATAATATATTTTAATGTTTAATGAAAATTGCAGAATTTTTTTTATGATATATATTGCGGTTTAATTACTTTATTATATTTTTTCAACGTCTCATGTTTTTACGAATCTACTTTCTTGTTTATATTTCCGATTTAAAGAATTCTACTTTTCATTAATTAATAAATACAAGTTGAAATCAGAAACAAGTTGTTTAAAACTTTTTTTTACTTTTAATATTTTCTGTCTTTTATCTTACAATATACTCCATTCCACATTGTTGTAAACATTATAAAATTTTAAAAATTATTTCTTTCAAACTCATAACCAAGTGTTATCATTCCTACAAAATTGTCATTTAATGTAATGCATCACTTGACCGATAATTAAGTTCTGAAAATGTTTAAATAGTTATTACTGCTGAAAACACATAACATATGTGTAAAAGAAGTTTAGGACTCTAACACATCAGAAACTTATTGAAAAATCGATTACAAAATTCTATCTTTACAAACAAACAAACAAAAAAACAAAAAAAAAACGAAAAATAAAAGCATGTACAAATAATTAAAGCAACTCATTTCATTTAAAGTAGTATTTCACTTAGTTTCTCAGATTAATTGCATTATATTGATTTTCATTTTTTAAATTAATAATTTTGTAGTTTATTGTTTTCATATGTATGCTCAGATTAAATTTAGAAAAAAATATTGCGATTTTAAAAGTGAGATCGCATTTTTTTTTTCAAAGGAGAAGAACTGTTTTTAAGATGCTGTTCTGTAAAACAAGCTAATTTATTTAATGCCAGAAAGAAAAGATAAGTCTATAAAATTACATTTTATTGCTTTGTCTTTTTTTAAAAGGGAAAATAGATTAAATCGTAAATATTGTGCTGAATGTGAAATTATTTAAAATTGATTTGAAGTATTCTAAACTGGCCAAAAAAATTGAGATACTCTGAACAATCTAGAAAGTTCCGACTAAGGTATAATATATTTCGTAATAATACTCATTTCCTCAGTCAGAAAATTATCTACCTACGTTTGCAGTAATTTCCTGCCATGACATAGCCAACATTACATGTGCAGTCTTCAAAAGAAAGACTTCCGACACTTGCAGTCGTCGAATGTTCCGGGCACTTTTTGCAACCATCAATGTCAAGAGCACTTTTGTAAGTTCCCTTAGGACACTCTGAAAACAACAAAAGAAAAAAAGAAAGAAATTAACAAAAAGATATTTAGAAATTTATTAAGAAAACAGAATTATAAAAATAAACAGCGGGTGTGTTCTATTTTTGTCTTTTTCGGGTAAATTCTAAGATACAGCACATTTTGGGTTTGGATTCATCACTTTGTGAAGATAACAGAGTATGTACAGGGTAATAAAAGAACAGAATAATAAAATTAATCAGCAGCTGTGTTCTTCTTTTGCCTTTTTTGTTTCATTCAACGATACATCGCATTTTAAGTTTGGCTTCATTTTTTTATGAAGATAGCAAAGTATGTACAGGGTAATCATGAAATAACTTTACCTATTTGAAGGCATCTGCAGCTAAAACTAACGAGGGGGATGAAGCTACTTTCATATATAGACTGTCAAAAACACGAAAAAATGAATTCCGAAAAAAAAACTTACAAAAAAAATCGCAAAAAATACTACAGGCAAAATAATAATAATAATAATTCGCTAAACAAATTGCTAGATGTTGTAAGATATAAAAAAAAACAATCAAAAACCTCATAGAAAAATTTGATCCAAAATGCCAACTGGAGAATCTAAATGGATTCAACTGGAGAATCTACTATTCGCCAGTTGAGTAACTGGATACATTGGTACAACCCAATATATCTTATATAAGACTTTAGTGAGAAACCCTCAAAGCCATGGTCTATGGGATGTTCGATAACCGAATTCGACGCATGAAGCTCCCACACCGTTGTCTGTTATTAGTTTCCGACTGTTATTAGTTTGTCATCTTTGCATCTTCCTGTATCCTCTCGCTCATCCAGGCGAGTTTACCACTCATGCATTCCTATGTCATTATAGCTTGTTCTTTGTTTCCCTCATTTTCCTGCTGATAGCTTGCAGGTTGAATTTTGAATCACCTTGTGTAGTTATTTTAAAGACGCTTTAAAAATAATTTTGAAAAAAAATATTAAAAAATTATTTAATTAATTTGCCAAATATATAGTTTTTTTCATGTAATGTACAATTTTATGTCAATGTGCAATTTAATGAACAATTCTGAATCAGTTTATGTCCATCAACAAAAGGTAAAACCAGAACATATTTTACACATTTAAGTATCTATTATTTGCTGGAAACAAAACATATTTACGTATTAAATTACGGGTACGTATTAATTAACTCGTACCTTTTTACTAAAAGCTTATAAAAAACTAAATATAAATAAAAAGTCATTATAACTATTTATGTGTTCTTCACATCTCTAAACAACTAAATCAAATTCAATGAAATTTTGCACATTTTTTTTTATATATAAGATATGAGAAAGAATTCTGTCAACTTTTCATATACAACCACAAAAATTAATCAAGCATTCAATTAATCAGAAATTTTGCTTTTCCTACTCTTTGAATTACTCTACCAGTATTTTTTACAAATTCTCTTTCATTTATGTTTGACAATTCTCTTATTGATCTTAAAGCAATGATATAACCTTAAGGTTAAGTCAATTGCTCAAACGAAGACAACTTTTCTTATTCTCCAGCATTTATGAGAAAAGCAATCGGCGCTACTTTCAAATAGCCTCATTCATGTGTTATTCTCATTTGAATTAAGAACAGAAGATAAAAATTTTAGACGGTAAAAATATTTTACATACATATTGTAATATTTTTAAGATCCAACTTAATCAGTCGAAAAACTAAACTAAAAATTTATAAGACTCTTATTATGCCTGTTCTGCTCTACACAAATGAAACTTGGACACTCAGCGTTCTCTGAACATGCCCGAGAGAAAGATCCTTAGAACTATCTTCGGCCCAGTACTAGAGAGAGGATGTTGGCGAACCAGATTCAATTTTGAATTATACAAACTCTATAGGCAACCACAGATAACACTGGTTATCTGGAGCAATAGGTTAAGATGGCTCGGCCATATCTGCAGAAGCTCTGAAAACAGCGTCCTCAAAATATGCACTTTTAAAAATCTATGGAATCCCGGGCCAGAAGATCTCCAACTAGATGGCTGGATGACGTGGAAAGAAATCTGAATGTTCTGAGGATAAAGAACTGGAAGGGAGTTGCAGGAAATAGAAAGCGCTAAAAAGTGCGCGTGATTGAGGCAGTCAAGGCCTGCAAGGGGCTGTTTTGTTCACGAAGAAGAAGATTGTAATATTTTATACAAAAGTAGATTTTACTATAAAAATATTTCACATGAAAGGATTTTAAATCCAGGCAACACTGTTTATATCAACTAGTGTTTAATAAAATTATAATAGGTTAAGAATTAAATAAAAATGTATTACTTTGGCAACTATTTCTGCCACCTGTTCCATTGTAGCCTGGATCACAAACACATTGATAATCTCCACTCAGTGTTCCACAGTAACATTTAGCATGGTCATCACAACAGTTGGTTTTGTTGTCACAAAAATTATTGCACATTGATACGTCCGGAGTGTAATCCCAGCTCACTTCACGAGTTTCTGAAAAAGAAAACTTATAAGAAAACTGAAATGGGATAGATTCCAGTATTATGAGAAATCTTATAACCCGAATTTTTAAAACACGGCAAAGCTGTTGTGCCTACAGTTTTCGTATATCGCAATCGCTCGATGTAAGCCCGATTTATGCATAGATAGTAAACGTAAATGGACCAGCGCAACTTCAAATTTTGAATTGATCTACTGCTCATTTTTAAATTTCTGCTCATAACGGTAATAAAAATTATTTACTGGTTGAAATAATTAATCTTTACTCCATATTTTCTGAGATAATATAATTCTAGTTCATTTATTAGAACTAGCATTTTTTTTTAGTTCTTAAGCTTTATACATTTAATACCATTTACAGTTTATATCCGAAAAATTCGTTTTCATTATCATTATCGGAGTTAGTTTAATTTAAATTATATTAAAGTTTTTTAGAACTTAAAATGTATTTAGTTAATTTTTCTTAAATTTTTTGTTATATAACTGTTCATTTTTTTATAATTTAGTGAATAAGTATATAGCCTGGTGTGTTGGTTGACATTATCCGAATTAAACCTAAAAGAACACAGGGCGATACAGCCTTATCAAACATGTTCACAGTCTATGATTTTAATAATTCAGAATTGTAAACTTGAAAAATACTTTTTTATTCTGGCCATTGTTTTTGCCTTTCTTATTACACCAACCAAGCGTTGTAAGCCCTTTTATTTCTGAAAATGAGTGCGCAGAATGCAAACAAAGCGTGATACTGTTTAACACTTTCCTATGTTGATGGCCCATATACACAATCATGATAGCTGATCATAATTGTTGTAAGGTTTTTCTTTTTGTATTATCTCAATCTATTACCTATCAAATTTTATTAAAATATGTCCTGTACTTCTAGGGATAATCGACCAAAAGCAAAAATTCTTTTAATTTTAAACATTCGCATATAGTAAGAACAAGCTTCAATTCCTATTTTTCTTGCAAACTTTACCGTGTGTAAAGTATTTTGTAAGAAAGGTGAAATCTCTAATGAGTTTTTGGTATTGAAATATACTCGTAAATCTTGCGCATGTAATATGGTATTATATTGTGTATAAGGTTAGTCAATATTTGGTCCAAATAAATGCGAATTATTTCACCGTAAATAGAAATATAATATTTCAATACAACTTTAATGAAATTAGAGATTTATCTTGCCTTTTTTCAGGTATGTATTCAGTTGTTTTATGTAATCGAAATTCTTCAATATATAAATATGATCCGGTGAAGTTGCAACAGCGTTCACTTCTTCAGTGTTCACGTTGGCCACTCCGACTGCAAATATAACAACTCCATCTCGTTTGAGTTTCTGAGCTGCATCTACAGGACTATAACCTGCGTTGCTCTCACCATCAGTGATGAGAATTATGATTCTTTAAAAAAAGAAAGAAAGAAAGAAACTGATTAATGGTCTTAAGAAACTACATGAAAAGTCTTCCACAATTAACAAAGTGAAGCATAAGAATAATAAAATAATAATTGTTAAATTAGAATTGTTTTATGCTTTTAACCTTTAAATGCCCTAAGTTTCAAATTTGATACCGAACTTTTAAATCAAATTGTACACTTGCAATTGATTAGTTTTTAATATTTGGCTGTATGTATATTAACATTGCATTATATTCTTTTGAACAAAAGTTTACAAAAAATAAACTTCAGCTGTCTAAATTGTTCAAATAATATGACATTTTGTTTTCTCGAAGTATTGAACGAATGACATTTTTAGAAAAAGGTTAGCGAAATAAATCTCTGATACATTTCATTTTTCAGGCTTCTGAGGGTTAAAAATAATCACGAAAGCTACTGGCATGAAACATATACAATTTATTGTTGAAAACAATGTAAAACCCCGAAAAAAGGCATACAGCTACTATGAGGATACACTAAGCTCATATTGTAACGTTTCGCAAATATGTACGAAAGAATTTATGTGCAGAAGGAACTTTTGATCAAAATAAATCACATTTCGAATGAAAAAATATAGTAAAAAATGTATGCGTAGGAAAACAAACGGGAGTTATATCCCCAAACTTTTCTAGAATACTTTCTAATAAAAGTGTTATCCCTCAGAGAAAGCCTTGCATAGTATTGATGCACATAGTTATGAAATACTAACCTTGGACGTGAGTTCAGCATTTTTACTCAATCTATCGTATGATTCTTGGCGAGGTTTTTGGCGATTAATCCCTGGCATGCCGATAATAGTATCCGAAAATAGAATTTGTATTTTAAACGCATTTTTCCCAACTGATTGAAACAAAAATTTTACACAGAACTATACATGCAATCTCGAAATCACATTTCAAATTTGATATATTTCAGTCATTGCGTTTTTGAATTATCGCGTTTATATTTTTCTGAAAGTACAGACAGATAGAATGTCCCCCTTTTGTTTGATTTGGCTCAAAATTTGATAGATGTCTACACTAGAGATGTTAAATCTACGTAAATAACTTAATTCATGTAACTCTCTTCATTTTGTAATTACCATGTTAACATATATTTAAACAGTAGGACAGGCACACTTTCTCTGAATACATTTTACTCAAAATTTGATAAAAATGGATTATCGCAAGATACTGTAAAAGAAGAAGAGAAAATTTGAAGACTTGTTTCGTAAAATATTAAAAAATGTTTGTAACTGTTTCTGTATATGATGGAAAATCAAAAGTATAAAAAATTGGAAAAAAACATGTAAACATCAATTGCTCATATTGCCAAAATAATCTTTTATAGCTAATATTTAGAGAAGAAATATCATTCTTTTATCTGGTCAACCATGAAACAGATGAATTTTGTCAAGACAAAGTAAGTAACTATATATAGTATATATATATATATATATATATAAAATCCCTGTTAAATTCTTAGAAAAAGTGAAAAAGGAATTGATGCCCTTTGAATATCTTTGATTCATAATCCTGCTCAACCCCCAAATTTATCACATGTAAACTTTACCATGTGGGGACTATTGAGAAGAGTCATGGATAAACGAAAACATAAAATTATTAAAAAAATCTGTAAAATTGTCGAAGAGGAGAAGGAAAAGGTATATATACAGTCATTTCCAAAATTAAGGTCACAAAAATGTTTTTCAATGCAATTCTAAATAGCTACCAGTAAAATTTAATTCCTCAAAATCCAGTTTTTGAGGAACTACTGAAATTAGACCGTTTAAGCATCTGGGTGTTTTGCCTGCAATTTTTTGAATATTGCATTAAAACAAAAAAATTTAACCTGTTTCCAGTGAGAATGAGTTCTCATAATCGTTTAGACAATTCCTTGAGATGGAGAGCCGTTGGCAGGCTTGAAGCTGGGCAGTCTCAGGCGGAGGTGTCTCGATGGTTACAAGTGACACCGCAAGTGGTATTCAGGTTGTGGAATCAATTCCAAACAAGTGGTACTGTAACCAGGAAAGACGGCCAAGACTGTCACAGAGCAACGACGCCTGCACAGGATCGCTACTTGGCACTAAGCGCACGACGGCATAGACTGACAACGTCTCCTCAACTTGCTTGTGACCTTGCTGCTGTGTCTGGAATAAGAATTTCCAGACAAACAGTATACAGACGTCTAGCAGGGTCCTTTATGCCCGGCGACCAGTTGAGTGCGTCCCTTTGACTGCACCCAACAGAAAAGCCCGGTTGTTCTGGTGCCGAACACATCAGTCTTGGCGCAGCTAGAATGGGGGCGTGTTCTTTTCAGTGATGAGTCGTGATTTACCACACAGAGTGACACTCGTCGAATCTTCAACTGGAAAGAGCGAGGAGCTCGCAATCATCCCTCCTACGTAAAAGAAATCGACAGATTTGGTGGCAGAGGAATCCTTGTTTGGGGTGGCATAATGTTGGGCAGTTGTGCACCATTGCACGTCTTAGATGCGGGTACTGTCAATGCACATCGCTTTAGGATGTGATCCTTGAAGCCTATGTGAGGTTGCTCCGCTGTGCTTTTGGCCCAGACTTCATGTTTATGGACGATAACGTGCGTCCATACAGAGTCCAGATCGTTGATGATTTTCTTGAGGAAGAGGATATTCGACGTATGAACTGGCAATCGAGGTCTCCGGATCTCAATCCTATTGAACATGTTTGGGATGGTCTCGGAAGAGCCATTGCACAGCGTAACCCCCCTCCTAATACCCTCCAAGAGTTTAAAGCCTCGCTTTCGGAAGAATGGGCTTTGTTGCCCATTTATTATTTTTATATTTTGAAGAAAATCAGAGTAAGAATTTTATATTCGAAATCGAGTTTTTATATTTTTTTATAAATAAAAGACATTTAATGTTTATTTTTTATTTTATTTTTAACAAATATTTTATCTCTTTATTTTTTATTTTTAACTACCATGGTACATAATATCAAAATTGTTCAAAATATTTTATGAGAATTTATTCTTTAAATTATAAAACTGCAGATAAAAAGAAAAAGATGTTTAAGAAAAACTACGGTTAATTAAATTTGAAAAAATGCACAATTTCCATAGAGTATCCATGCATAAAAGAAATTGAAGAGTACAGTATCTGCTATATGTACAAAATTTCAGCATTATTTGAAAAATGTCTCATATTTAATCAGGAGTTTTGAGGGACTCTTATGGTGCAATTATATTTCGGCTAAACAATAATGATTCCATTAAGAAATGCATGCAGATGAAAACAATATCTCTACTTTTCACTAATCAATTCAATTATCTTCAAGTTTTCATAAAAAAAGATTTGTTTGTGCAGTAAGTGTCATTTAAAAAGATTTGCAGTTGTCGATGATAATCCAAAATAAGTTTATATTGTTAATTTCATTTCAAATGTATTTAATGAAGGAAAAATAAATATAAATTTAGATCATCTTAGTTGTTACTTTCAGCTATCTAATCCGCAACCGCCTTTAAGAAATAGACAGAGAAGGGAATTCGTAGAAAAATAGCAGTGCGCTTATAATTTGTTGTTATTAGATTTTGAATGGCGTTAAAGAAGAAAACTAGACTAATTAAATTAACATACAAATGCTTTAATTAGGATGACGTTTTAATGGATTTAATTTTTAGGAATTAAGTAGCATTAAAAAGAATTTGTCTTAAGGCTGCGGATATTTGAATTTATTATATGGTTATGCAAATAATATCTATTAAAATTCCAATTTAAACAGTATAGAATTACGTACATACGTGAATAAAATCTATATTTGATAAAAAAAAATTGCATATTAAAATTGTGCAGTTTAGTTATATTAACGTCCCGTTGTAAAGCAACACTAGGGCTATTTTGGGACGGACCTCGTAATTTTGAACCGCGATCAGATGACGAGGACGACACCTAAGCTGACACCCCCCTCTCCACACCACACCACACCACACCAGCGGGAGGTCGTTTGGCATGACGGATTTAACGTGCAACAGATCCCCTTACACGACGGTTCGTCGGTGGAATCGGGTCTCGAACCTGAAACCCTACGGCTCAAAGCCGAGACCTTACCACCAGGCCAACGCGGCCTAAAATTGCGCAGTAATACATGCATACGTGAAAAATATCCGATACTGATTGCTATATTGCCTCATAGTTATTACAAATAAGATATCTGAAGATAATACAGCCAGTGCTACTAATATAGCCACTTGGTGGTCTGAGCATTAATTTAAATTTTTACCAGAAAATAGGCTCTTTCATCTTGAAAAGAAAATTTTAAAAAATACAATAGCAGTACGCTTAGCTGAATTAGTCCAATAATCCTTCATGTGGATGATGAAATCTGTGTATAAATGTTTATTGCCTTCCAAAGTGGCCATTTTTTCTTTGATATCGTATATATTTTTTAATATTTATTGAATAGATGAAATATGATTTACTATTCGCCTGATAATATTTCCATTCATCCTCAATCAATATACATAATCGACCACTGCTGCCTGTAACTCTGCGTGGAGTTATTTGGTTTATGTCTTCATCGAATAGGAAATCCGAATTTCCGTTTTGACATCAAACAAATCAAATTTTTTTAGAGTTTAAATTGGATGATTTATCGGGGTGTGAGTAAAGCTAAGTATAGCATGAATAGAAATTAGTTATTGGATCTTAAATTTCATATTTAATCAAATTTTTATACTGGATTGTAGTAAAGATTAATAAACTGATGCTTGCAATTTTAATCATCTTATGTTTGTGCAAATTCATAATATTCTCATTTCAGTTAGAGGTTGTTGCTGATATTTTCTTTCATAATTAATTTCATTTTGTATTTGGTTTTACATTTGTTTTCTGTTAGTGGATCTCTATTTACTTCAGATTAATTTTAGTGGTTAGTTTTGATTTGAGTGTCCGTTGACATTATTAATAAAGATGATTCCACCGCAAAGAAACAAAACTTTTTATGTTGCTATGTACTTACATCTAAAGTTATTACAAATAATATTTTTAATTTCTTAAACACTCTGCTAATTCTCTACTTAAACTTTCGTTAGTTGATCTGAAATAATCATAGATGAAATTTTTTTAGCAGGATAACAGCCCTTCTAGATGGGCATTCAGATGAAATTTTGGTAGCAGGATAACAGCCCTTTTAGATGGGCATTCAGATGAAATTTTGGTAGCAGGATAACAGCACTTCTAGATGGGCATTCAGATGAAATTTTGGTAGCAGGATAACAGCTCTTCTAGATGGGCATTCAGATGAAATTTTGGTAGTAGGATAACAGCCCTTCTAGATGGGCATTCAGATGAAATTTTTTTAGCAGGATAACAGCCCTTCTAGATGGGCATTCAGATGAAATTTTGGTAGCAGGATAACAGCCCTTCTAGATGGGCATTCTGATGAAATTTTGGTAGCAGGATAACAGCCCTTCTAGATGGGCATTCAAATGAAATTTTGGTAGCAGGATAACAGCCCTTCTAGATGGGCATATCTAGTAATAATAGATAAGTTTTCTCTAAACTTCCTACATGTTATTATTCCTTCAAAATTAAAAAAACTTTTTAAAAATTATCTGCCCTATCTCATATGTTAAGGTGACGGATTCAAACTTTTTGACCATTTGAATTTTCGAAAGCAATTTGAAAAACCTTTTATTTTTTTTAATTCCTTTTTTTTATTTGAATAATTTAAAATAGAATCAAATAAGTTTTTCAAATAAAAATAAGGAAACTGTATTTTTTTTATTATTGCTTTATTTGACTATTTGAAATAAAATTGAATAGAAGTGGGCTTTATCGAGGAAAACAGGAAAACGATTCAATTACCTTTAAAAAAAAAGGTGCTCAACAAAATTTTAATTTGAAAGTGAAAATCAAAAGATTATTTTATATTAAAAATTATTTTATATTTAAACAAACAAACATCATGACTACAATATTAAATACGAATTTTCATTTTTTTTTCAGCATTGCCACAAACGCCACAACTTTAATTTGAAATGAGAATGGGTGTAGTACTCTCAGGTACTTTATATAACAATATCCAAAAATCTTTTACAATGGATATATTTTTGTCAACAAAACGAAAAAAAAAAAAAAAAAAAAAAAAAAAACAACGAACATCTGTTTTGGTACGGATTGAAATCATTTTGGGAAAACTTTGTAAATTCTTTATAAAGTAGTACTGCTATTAAGTTTAAACATTAGCAACCTTATTATTACTTTACACAAACTTTCCTTTATTTTGCAATTGATATATGACGCTCTAAATGCTAATCATCTACACGAAATTTACTTTAGAAAGGTTATAGATCAATTATCTAAGCTAGTGTTTTATTTTTCATTTCTGGTCCTTATTAATAGAATACTGAATCTTCAGATTATATAACATTTTACTTCCTGAAAAATGATATTAAGTCACTGAAAAAAGTTTAAATTTTGCATCTCTAAAAGTATACTTGGTTTCGATTATCAGTTAATATCATTGGTTTCATAGCATTCTGCATCTCAAAGAGGGACGTTAATAAAAATATACAAAAAAAAAAAGCTTTATCATTTTGCCTTTAGTGCCCCAAGGTTTTGCGATTTTGTTTTAACCTCCTGATCTTTGTACACTGACAAAATCGTTCTTTCTTATAAAATGTCAATACTTTGATCATTTTCTACTTTTCAGAATTTAATATATTTCTTTATCCATCGCTATAAATATTATGAAATCTTTTAATGAACTATTTCACAAATTTACTTCTATATGGTATCTCTCATATGGAATCAAAATTTAATTACAATCAATTGATTAACTGATAATTAAGTTATAAAAATAGTAAAATATTTTATTGTTATCGGGAGCAGGCAACTATACACAATTTCAGAACATAAGAAAATAAGTGAAAAATCGAGCGCCAAATTCTATCCTTACAAACAGGAAAGAAGTTAAATCAAACAAATGTGTATAAGGATTATGGTAGAGTAATTATTTTTGTAAAACTATTATCAGATATTTATTACTTTGTACATGATATTTCATGATCAGAATGAGCTTACTGATTACACTTATAGCCACTTTATAAGCAACATTACTTATCGGAATTTGCCAAATGTTATTATAAGATGAAAAATAAAGTTTCGCTACAATTCATGAATAGTAACTGGTTCACATCTGGTAGAAGCATGAGAAAGCAAGTCATGCTTATTAAAAAAAAAAAAAAAAGTCAAAACTATTCGCTATTTCTAACGAAAAATTTAGCTTCTTCTAACGCCTTTCAGAAAATTGAGATAGATGGTGCTGCTAAATAAGCGACGCTATTTTAACCGCAATGTGAACTTGACAATTAATATTTGCCAAATTAAGATGTTTAGAATATTAAGGAATGTCTATTAAACACTTACTTCTTTGTATTGGGAAATAAGTAATTAAACGGTTAAAAAATTTCAATTCATCATGATAAATTCCATCATCAACGAAATTAAATCGAAGCGTGCAACGATTATGATCCATCTAATGACGTTAGGACATTTTGTCATTTATTAATTTGTTCACGATATTTTACATAAAATACACCTCACACTTATTGCATTTTTTTTTCCATAATTGCAATCTGAATTTGAAAATCGATATTTACCAGATTAACATGCTCAGATCATTGAAAAATATAAAAATGCACTTACTTGTTTGCGTTGGGTCTGGCTTGCACAAGTATATCTCTAGCTGAATCCATAGCTAAATTAGTATGCGTCCATGAACCGATGTAATCCATGTTATCGACAACTTTCAAAAGTTTGCACATATTGCTTCCTTGTGTGTTTTTAATGTAATTAAGATGCGTCCTAGGAAAATCAGAAAAGGAAACAACTGCAACTCTGCTGTGTTCGCTTGACACTGAAAAACGTCGAGCTATTAGATGGATAAAATGTTTGACATCTTGGTATGTCTTAGAGCCAATACTTCCAGATTCATCCACTACGAAAACCACCGCATTTGGAGTTAGGGCATATTTTTCCAAACTTGATAGGAAAGGCTGTAGTTCTTCTTCAACTATTACTCTATCACATAGTGTAATAGTAATTAAAACAACAACAAAGCAAACAAAGGTTATGAATTTCATCTTAATAAATGGCTTTATAAGACTGAAAAGATTTTAAGACCTGTCGATTCCTCTTAAGTGTGTTGTGTAGTGCTTCAAATGCAATACACATCAAAGATCAAGACTAAGACGCTGGTTCCTCTGAATTGATAAGGATTACCCAATATATTTTGCTAATAAAAGTCAACGTCTGAAAGGAAGGGGAAAACCCGCAATTTCAGCACATCTCATTCGGCACTTCCATCGCGCTCATGTGAGTCGCAGCGTTAGGGATCCATGCACAAATTAAGGGCGAGTTAATTGGAAGTTGGTTAACGGAAATAGTAATTCCGTTAAAATGTTCCTCGTTTTAAGAACATTAATTGGAAGAGCTTTTGAGGTAGAAGAATAGTGGAATAAATTCTTTGATGAAGAATGATGCTTGAAATTGTTCATTAATTGTACAAATAAAACGTTTTTGTTGAGAATTTGTTGCATACAGAAAAAGATTAATGCATCGTTAAAAAGATATTCCTAGTAATAGTTTATTTAATACTAATCTCTGAATGTCTGGCAGTATAGAGTGTTCAGAAAGCGGGTATTCTTAGAAGTTTTCACATATTTTTTTTAAAAAACGTAAGTTGCATAACAACGAAAATTTTCATAATACCAAAGTGAGTGTTTACATTATTTTCAGAAGAAAGAGAAAAAAAATAAAGAGAAAAATTGTTGAAAATAACTAAAATTTGACAGTACTTTACAAAGAATGATTTGAAAGAACGTAATTCGATCTTTTATTTATTTTCTTGGCTTTTTTTTATTTAATTAATGCGCAATGCTGTCGATAATTTATGATTATCGGTTTTATTAATAACATGTTGGAAATATTTATTTTTTAATGATAGGAAATTAATAAGTGAAAAATTTTATTACTTCTTTGTTTATAAATTTATCCAGTTAGTAGTAATATATCCAATTAGAATCTTGAAAAATCAAAATTCCAATTAACAAAAAGGGCTTATATAGTTAAGCTTTCTTTTAAAAAGTCAAATTTTGTCTTTTGGTACTTAAAATAAAAATTGTGAAAATCGATTTCCTAGTATTAATTTATGATATCATTTAAATGATATATTATAATGTCTACGATAGATAATAGTAATGAGAAATGGATATAGACATGATAATGACAAAGAAATTGAAAATCAATTTAATTTTCAATGTTTACATCAACGTTTTTTTTTTCAAAAAAGTTCACGCTGCTTTATTTTAGGCGGATATCAAAAGAGTTATACGGATTTTTTTTTTTTGTTGGGGGGGGGGAGGTGTTTCATATAAAATAAGATAAAAAAGTATTTCAGTTTTATAGCTTTGCATGTTGTATATCTAACATATTTTTATTTCCTCAATTTACTTTTATTCTAAATATTAAATATCAGATTTAGACTACTCAACAGAAACTATTATTCAGGATTATAACAACATACGAAATGGGAAATGTTCATAAAAATTCACCGTAAGAAAGAGTTTTTATAAATAAAATGTGAATTTAAATGTTACCAAAATTATACTTACCAAAGTGCTTCAAAATCTTTCTTTTAAAGTAAACAATATATATATATATATATATATATATATATATATATATATATATATATATATATATATATATATATATATATATATATATATATATATATATATATATATATATATATATATATTCTGCATTATGATTTCGATGCAAAATAGATATCATAAAACTTATCTGGGTGTTTGCTTATTTTTCAGGTTATTTCTTAAATAAATGAATGAAGGAAGTACTGCTGTATTATCAGAAAATAATCAATGTCATAAATAAATACTGATTTCATGAATTCATTTAATAAAATACTGATATTATACTATATGGATATATCGTGTATTTGAAAGAAGGAAGAATATGGGTCAATATTTGCATTTAAAAACTGAGGATATAAATAATTTGTTTCCTTTTAATCAAACCTTTTAAAAATATAAACACAATTAATCATTTGAAAAAAAAACACAGATTTGAATACATGCGTATACTTAACAAATTAAGCAAAAAATTATATTGGGGCTTTAAAAGTCGTTAAGAATATTAGCCATAGCAATGAAATACTAGTTTCTTGTCATATATTAAGTATGCTAATTTTTTGACATATTATTAAAGTATAACGTATGAAAAAAAAATGAAATTAATTTAAAAAAATAATTCCATTCTTAAATTGGGATTTGGCACAGACATCCAGAAAATCCCCCAAATTAACTGAAATACGAGTTACAAAATCAATGCAATAAATAAACAGTGCCAGGAAAACAATCTGATTTTAAAATAATAAAATTACATTGAAAAAATTGAAATTGCGACAGATATGAATTTGATTTTTGCCAGACAAAAAGATATATTTTGCTAGAAGTGATTACGAGATTATATGTGAATAGCCTATAAACGCACTAAGTAAAATGACTAATCACTGAAAGAATAGAAATGATTTTCAGTATCATTTTATTCTTTCACTGATTCTAAATATATAGCTTGCTTTCATTTGATATTATTAAATATATTTTATATTAAATATATTTGATTATTAATTATATTTGATATTATTATTATCCCTTACTATTATTGTTAATGTAACATAAAAAGTAACATACTGCTATTCTTTTGACTATTACGCAAGTTCAAACTGTCTTCAGTTTATATTCTTTAGAAAGAGTTCCAGAATTTGACCGATAAAATAAAAGGATAATTAAACAAATAAATAAAACAACGAAATAAAAAAGTAAAAGCGAGCATCATTTTTATATTATTGTCATGAAAAAGAAATACGAACTATTCCCATTAAAAAAATACTATCAAGTTTTGATTGATTTGAAAATGAATTGTTTTGAAACATTTTTTTTTTTTCATAAACAATCTAGGAAAAGGCTCCTTGTGGGCTAGTAACATTAAAGCTTTCAGATGTAAACAAAAACTCAATCAACACTGGAATGAAATTCTAAGGAAAAAAGAGACAGGCATACAAATCACATACAAATATATGAAACAAAATTCAATAATTGTTCACATGCTGTTGAGTTGTACAAAGTGGAAGGTGAAGAAACATAATGAAAATAAATTTTTCATAAGACAAACATACAAATGTAAACGAATTTTGAACTAGAGACCCAGCAACACAGGTGGAATCAAAAATATAAAATCAGCAGACATAAAATATTAATTAAGAAAAACAAAAAAGTTAAAATAATATATACTATGAGAAAACGCATAGAATTTACTGCTTAAATAATGTGTGTGTGTGGGGGGGGGGGGTATTGTCAATGCATGTACAAAACGGCACAAAGGACGATTGGAATATTTTTCTAAGATTTAAGATAACAAAATTTATAAATGAAATCAACCATAAAGAATAAACGCTTACGTCTTTATTCTTGAAACAAAATAAACAAATGCTGTTATGTTAACATACGTAAAATATTCGCAGGTGTTTCTCAATATATGATTTAATTCCCTTTCGACTGAAAGGCTCAAAGTCGAAATAATATTAAGTCAGACTTAGATTTTAGAATTTAATTTTTTTATTCAAAAGCGCTGTAAAAAAAAATTTATACAAAGCACAAAAAGGCAATATCTATGAACGTGTTGTTATAGTATATTATATATGCAAATAAATACGATCCGAAATTTGGTTTCATTTTGAAATTTGTGATATATTTATTGTGGTAGCAAGGATATAAATTGAGGAAAAGATACAACCATCCGACATCAATTACACGTACAAAATGAATGACAATGGAAACCTTTTTAACTGTGAACTTGTATTGAAAGAGAAAAAAAGACAACTCAGCAACAAAGTCAAAGGAACAAAGATCACAAAAGCAAAGTGGGATAAATAAACATATCCTACGCACTTTCATAAATAGATAGACACGTGTTTTTTCTCTTTCTCCCTCCTTTCAATGAAATCCCACTCACCTTACTTTTTGCAAACTTTGCGAACCGTTAAAAATAAAGAGAGAGAGAGAAATAAATATAAACATACTTATTCGGAACGGAACGCCACGGAAATAAATTCAGTGAGTATCAGCAATATAATAATCATTTGCTGAAATTATCGAATTCAACCTTCAAACCCTCGTTCTCATCAGTTTCGATGTTTTTAACTTTACCTTTGGTCATTCCAAACGTAAAGTTAATATATTACTTTAGTTTATTATATTATTTAGTTTAGTATATTTAAAGTTGATATATAAATTTATATGCTTTCATTAAATAAACTCTGGGGCTGAAACCACATGAGAAACATCGATTAAAAAATTTTATATGATGTACTATTTTTAATTTTCTCAGATGCAAAATATATAAAAAGAAAGTATTGTAATCGTCAAAAAAAAAAAAAAAAATCGGTATTGAAATTTTGATGAATCCTCACGCTTCGGCCTTTTTTTTTGGGGGGGGGGGCACGAAAAACATATTTCTGCTTGTGAACATGAAAATTCAAAATCATCTTGAGTTACACGTATGAAATTTGGTATATGGCCTTTACACCAAATCTGTAGATTTCTATCAAATTTTGAAAGGAATTCATTCGCAGGAAATATGCCTCCCCGCCTGTTCGAATGCATGAATACACGATATTGCAGAACACAAAACACTAGCTAGATCAAATTTGATATTCAGTTTTAACATCTAAAGCGTAGAATTAAATCGAATTTTGAACCAGATCTATTCTGGGGTTGACAGTCTGTCAGTATGTATTTTCGGATGCATGTAAATACGATAACTCAAAAATATAACTTTTTAGTAAAAGGAAATTTGGTAAGTGTTTTTGTTAGTAAAATTTCAATTCTGTACCAAATTTTGATATCAATGTGTCGTAAAAAGTCTTTCAAAATGCATACTCGGTTTTCTTCACTATATTTCTAAACACAAAAAGCTCACGTGCGAAACTCTGAAAATAAAAATCTGAACACTCGAAACATTCACGGTCTTGCTCAAGGTCTCCAATTTTTAAGCGGCTGGTCGAGAGGATGGCACCCTCATTTGGGTGAGTGAGAAAAATTTTCAGGCAGACCACTTCCTTTGGTTAGCTCAAGTTGTTTCCTAAAGAAAATGGCAGTTGTTTCATAAAAGTGAAATGTAAAATAACAGTCCTGAGAAAGAGAAAGATATGAGAAAGAGCCGATCTTAGACACAATGAACAGATTAAATCTTGGCATTTCAAGCTGTTATTTCTTGAGATTACAGATCCCCATCCGGAAACAGCTTTGGCGTTCACTATGTAATATTTAGAAAAGATATCTAATGTAATATCTACCTTTAAAAAATATTGTACTCCGAGTACAACGATATCTTATACATTGTCCTGAAAAGAGTTTTCAAAAGCATTTAGAAATTGTGAATCTTAAATTGCCTTGGGAATTTGAAAATAACTTTCAGGAAGCAAATATTGTTTAACTGATTCGCTGATCAATCGTCTCTCCCTTCCTTGGTTCATTCATTTACTTTTTTTCCTGAAATAAATGCTTCAGGTAATTTATTTCTGTATAATCTTTATTATAGCTCAAAAAATTCTAACTATTCTATGATTCAGAAATAATTTATTTGAAAGAAAAATTGCTTGTTTGGTGTGTTCAAGGAACTGAGGAAAACTATTTGTAGTGAAAATAGATCTTTTTCATATAGTTTGAAATAGACCCTCTATGATGGGTAATGGTACATACAGTAAGAGTTTCTGTGAATTCTTCTACTGATGGAATAGATTCAGAATGTAACCATAACCGGCTACTCCAACCCTTCAGGAAAAATCTGAATGACCGGACCACTGCGACACCAACATTGCTGGGAACTATGGTTGAATCCTAAGGGCTATCACCGGTCACGGTACAACACTTTCCGTAGGAAGTATGTCCTGTCATCGACAAGAGGTAACAGACCCCCACCATTTCTGCATCCACCAGGGTGGGGAGAACCATTCACCATACCGGAAGCTTCTCATCCTCATTGCTGAGGTGCCCCCGTGGGAATAGATTCTGAATGTAAAAAGGGCACCATTTGTCATATCCCGTGAAATAAGTCTTTTCTGCATCTGTTATTTTTTCATTTGATATATTACCTCTCATAACAAAGAAATGAGAAACATATAATGATAGGAGCTAAGAAACAGTTATTGTCTTAAATGAAATCCAAAATTAACTGTATTCGGGGTTTTTTCAGAAGAAAAAAAAGCATTCAGATTATTCTTTATAAGGGATTAAATTAAAGAAAGCATTCTTCTCATTAAATGGAACAGCTTTTTTTTAAAAAAAAACTTATTTATTTAATTATTTTTTTACTCTTTATTTCGATTTGAATAAAAGGATTCGAACTGTCCCGTTCTTAAACTTTGAAATAAATAGTTCATATTCAAAGACATTTAACCGATTATTCTGATTTAATTTTAAAAATGAGTTTCTGAGAAATTATTTTTTCTCAATTTTTACTATGCACAGAATTTGGTCAATCAATTTTTAGCGAATAAACACAGCTCCATAATATAATTCCTTTAAATATACATATATATTTTTAATTTCGCATGTAGAATCGTGTTAACATTTGGAAAAGTATTAAAATCACGAAATTTCCCTGACAAACCAGGACAATTCTAATTTTCGATTCATTTTCCTGATACCTATTATCCCATTCGTATCTTAAATCGCCCTTTATATTAAATTATTCTTTTGGTCACTTTTACTTATAGCAAACGAGTCTCTTTTAAATAACTGAGATTATTTATATTTACTTTATGATATAGGGTTAAAACTAAATCAAACCCACCAACTTTCACAAATGTTCATAGTAAGAAGTATCGATATAATTAAAAGACATTCCCTAAGTCAGGAAAACAAGCCTGCAATCGGGCTACGAATCTAATTTACTTTCACTTTCCGATGAATAAGCGATGGCCTTGAAAAGAGGAAGTAAGCACGGGAAGTGGAGTCAGATTTCCTGGATGAATTTTATTAATTGAAAAAGAAACTGGAAGACAAGTGGCAATCAAAAAGTTTCAAGTTTATCAAACAGCCTCGACTTGTAATCAGAAACCTTTCGATGAAAAGTTTCTGTTTATCTAAAGTGGCCAGACGTCCCAGATGAACTGGGATTTTACCGACTTTCTACCGGAATTGTTTGTCCTATATTGTCCCGTGTCTTATTTTTACGATAATGTTTTTTTTTTTTTAAGATTAACAAGATTTCCTTTAAAAAAAATGGGTTCTAAATGTTCCTATTTTTAATATATGCTGAATATGATATCGAGCTTGGCCAAATACATTATTGATAATTCATTAGCTCCTTCTGTTTTTTTTTGTTTTTTGTTTTTTTTTTTCATTTTTTAAAATAAGAAGCAATTTCATTTTTTTTTTTTTTGATATTTTTTACATTTATATACATTATGTTAGAATTACAAAATTTGTATAGAATTTATTTATTTTTTTGCTTATCACCAATTATTCCTTATGAGTTCTCTTACATTGTTTGTTCTTGTAAAATTAAAAAATTTAAAAAAAAAACTATTGTACGATGCAGAATGTCGGGTTTCAAAATATCGCTTGACTCATTTTGGCATTCATTAGAGGATTTTCTTAAACATATCCATCTCTTTCGGAATCAATAAAGTTTATTGTTTAGCCTTGATTGTAAAAATCTTACAGTTTTACAAAATATTACAAATAAGATGGTATGAAATCCTCAATTGTTAACTGCCACACAGCTTTGCTTTTACTCATTTTAGTTAAACTTTCATATCTGTTAAGAATTTCAATTTTCTCTTTAACACTCAAATCAGATCCTTTTCAATCCTTTTGTTTTCATAATCCAATCGCAAACAGCTTATCGTGGCTTATGAGTGTTCAACAGATTTCAAACCAGACCTGGCATCGGAGGTGTCCGCTTAAACCAGTTCCGGACCACTCTGTCTCGGATAAAAGAATGTGAACCCCACCCCACATGAAAAATGACTACCAGATGTTTCTTTAGAAATGGAGTAAGAAATTCTAGGAATGTCAGTCCCTGGCTGGATAGGAAGAATCGGTAAATTCCCTCTTTCAAGCCTGATAACATTAAACTACATAGTGATCATACTGCGCGAATATTTCTATGCACATTTGAATCAGTTAGAACGGGACCAAGAATTTTAATAATATAAAGCGAATGATAACGTTTACCTCGATCACATTAAGGAAGAAACCGTAAATTCTCTCTTTCAAGCTTTATAGCATTAAACGACATAGTGATCACACCGCACGAATATTTCTATGCCTTAGATATTTTTAACAATAAAGCATATGAAACACAAATGCTGAAAATTAATATACATTTGAAAAAAATCATTTATTTGTACTAGGCATTACATCTAAACTTTATTGGAAAAATGTAAATTTATGGAATGACTTTTAATTTATATCCAATTTTTATATATATATATATCATGAAATGCTAATAAAGAGAAAATTTGTGACATTAGAGTTTCTGTCTCGTAAACATATTGAAATTAAAAAAGATGAGTACTAATCATTTAAATTAAAGAACACTTTTTTAAAGTTTTAATTTGAAAAATTAAATGAAGCGTTTATGAAAAATATTTATCTACTTTGTTTTTCAAAGAAATGCCGTAGATTTTTAAAATACGAGATTGAGGTAAGAGCATTTATTTTGGAACTACAATTTTCTTTTGTGAAAAGAAAGTTGAGGAGGGGGTGGAGCGGGTCTCTCAACTGGTTTAATCTCCCGCGGAAAAGAATGTAGGGGGACCGAAACGCTGTTTTCTTTTCCGAACAGTGTCTTTGTAGGCTGATTTTCTTTAGCACTAGTTTACCATGAATTGGCATATACCTTTTTCTACCAAAGGGGTCAAAATGACCCCTTTCGGTATTTAATTAGAAAAAATATAAACTGACCTACCTATTATGAAGTTAAAGTAGAAAAAACTTTTATACTTTCAATATATTTGTTGAGGTGTGGTTTGATGAAAAGGCAGTTCCTCTGTGTTTATTTACTAACAAAAGTGTTTATTTTCTAATCTAGGTCTTCAAGACCATCTATTCTTCTACCCAAACATTGATTCACACGTCTTCTTACTAATAACCTATAATAGCTTCTATCTGACTGACTTTTCGCTTCGTCTTCTTGCTTCTTATATACACACATTTTACTAGCACATACTGATTTCTATATTTATACCAATATCTGTGTGCGTCCCTATCAAACCATTATATATTTAAATATAAATATATGTATTCTCAACAATATTTATTCGAATGGTCAAAATGAAAAGATAAGATTTACGATTATATACCTTATAAATATAAGTAAAAATTAATTAAAATGTTCTCATGAAACACGGCAAAAATTTTCTTGAAGAAAATTAAAGGAAATTTTTCTCAGACGGGTCAAAATGACCCCTTGGAAAACCTAGTGTTAAGTAACCTTTGTCTAATCGAGATAAATTTTAGGGAAGCCATGCACGGAATATTTAAATGCTTGGGAGGTTATGCACCATTTGAATGTATTTCCAATATTCAAAATGTATTATACATTTATTTGATTTTATAGAATTTCATATCATTCTTCTTCCTTATAAATAGATGCTCTTGCAAACAGAATCGGATTATCAAGGGGAAGCCACGGACTGGAAAATTGAGTTCGAAGTGAGATTCAGTATAATGGTAGTACGCTGCAGGTTACTCATTCATAAAACTATTAATGCGTAGTGGCCAGCCAATTTGGAGAAAATGGCCCTCAAACTTTCAATATAGCTTATATATTAATAATGAGTCACTGTCGGCGAGTGTCCGAACAACATGGTCGATAAGGCGCTGGCTCTGCATTAGCGAGAGCCAACTTCAGGTTCTGGGGTGGTGTGTGTCTGTGTGTTTTAAATTTATTTGTTTTCTTTTAAAATTATTTAAAATTGATTTAACGATTTACAAATAGTTTTAATTAATATGTTTTCATTTTTTATGCCAAAATAAATGTTAATTCTCTTAATTCTTGAATTGTAATTTAATTTTTAGAAGAAAAATAATCATAAATTCAAAAATATATTTTTTAAATATTCAAAATTGCATAAATTAAACTAACAATTTATAGATGGTTTTATTTAATGTGCTACTCATTATTATATGCAAAAATAAATGTTCTGTCTTTTAATACGTAAGTAATAATTTAATTTTCAAAAGAAAAATAATCATGTTCATTCATACGGTACTTGATTCATAATTATAATTTGATTTTTAAAAATTAGAATAATTATACATAAAATTTTAACGAAGAAAAATGATTTATATAACTATTTTTATCTTAAAATCATTAAAAGTTTTAATTTTTTAAAGTTATTTTTAAAAATTAAAGTTAAATTTAATAAAGTTTGGATTTTATTAACGAGAAATTATTTGTTATTACTCAAGGAAGCTGTATTTATTTCAGAAATTAAAGAGAGCAGCTAAAATGAATAAAATTGTATCAGCAAACGCTGTTAATATTAATAATCGAAAATAAAAAATAAAAAGCAGATGTTAAGTTATGGAAGCAGATGGCTCAAAGTTTTTAATAACATGATACGGTATGCTTTGTATGCTACCCGATTTTCTGAAAAAAGACAAATATTTTTCGAAGGTAAATGAAATTTTTTTCCAAACGATTCCTTTAAGGTTTCCTTTGTGAATAATCATCATTTATCAACTTGCAAGATGTCAAAATATATATCTATCTCGCTTCCAATACTTTTACGAAAATTACTAATTTGGTTCTTATATGTAATATAAAATTAATGAAATATTTTTACTACGCCAATAATTATAATCAATATTTATCATCATTTAAATTATATTTGCAATTATTTTTCCTGCTTAAAAATAAAATTAGGATTCAAGTATTAGGTGAATGACCATTTATTTTTGCATTATAAAAGAGTTATATATTAATTAAATCTATTTGTAAGTTATTAATTTTATTTAAATAATTTTTATAATTTTTTAAGAAAGACGTTTTCTTATCTTTAGTTATTTCTTAATCAAATTATAACTCAGGTATAAAGAGAAAATATATTTATTTTTCCATACAAAAATGAGTAACATGTTAATTGAATCCATTTTTTTAATTGTCAATTTAATTTAAATAATTCTGAATAGTAAAAAACGCATTCATATTTTTAATTATTTTTTTCTAAAAATTAAATTATATTTCAAGAATTAGGAAAATAATCATTTATTTCTGCATAAAAAAGAAAAAACAAATTAATTAAAACAATTTGTAAATTATTAAATTAATTGAAATAAATTTGAAAGAAAACAAAAATAAAAAGCAGTAGTGCAGGATCGAACTCGGGTCTCTCGAAAGCTACGCCAGTGCCTTTCCGATCACGCTGTTCGTGCTCTCGACGGTGGCAACACATATTAGTGTATAAGCTATACTAAAAGTTTAAGAGCCATTTTTTCGAAATCGGTTGGCTATTGAACCTTAATATTTTAGTGAATGAACTTTCAAAAGGCGCACTACTATCATACCAAATCTCATCCCGAACTCAATTTTCCAATCCGTGCCCTCCTTTTGTAAGACTTGTAAAGGCCTCTAGGCAATACAACTTCCAGGCGCCTCCTTTCCTCTCCCCAATTCTTAAAGCCAGATACTTTTTTTTGATTTTTATTTCACATCCATGTTTAATTAAACACATATCACTGTTATAATTATGGGCTTATTTAAGTAATATGTGCTTATTAAGTAAGCACATTTCACTATTATATTACTTTATGCAAACTACTTATGAATGTATAAGTAATAAAAAGATAATATTGTGGCAAACTTAGATAACAAGACATTTAATTAATTGAGAGACGATTTCAGCTTCTCACCTATAAAAACTTAAAATTGTTTTAAACAAAATATTAGGAAATTACTACTCTATGTTTAACACAATCTCAAGACTAATAAAAAAAAAATTGATTTTTGTCTCAATAAGCCAACTGCAAAAAGTTGGATTACACTTATCTACAAGTGACTTTAGAAACATTAAAAAAATCCTAAGTATAATATTCTGATACGTTTTTTGTACTTTACCCATTTGATAATCTGGATCTGATTGCAAATACTCATTTTACAATACAAAGAATATAAGTAAGCTCATCAAAATTCTTATACGACTCGTGAAGCTTATCCCGGGGCACCTCAGATACGAGGATGAAAATGATAGTTGCGTTTGGTGGTTGTTTTTCACCACCCGGGTGGGTACAGAAATGGCTTTAGGTTGGCTACCCCCCAACTGATGACGGAACGTACTTCCTAGGGGTTGTACCTTGGGCCGGTGATGGCCCTTAGGACTCAATTTCAATTCCCAACAGTGCTGTTGTGGCAGTCTAGTCATTCAAATTATCCGTGTGCCTCAGTATGGTTCCGAGTAGTCAACTTGTGATTATACTGGTGTTGAAATGGCAAAAAGTGGTATGTTTCAAAAGCCTTATTTGAATGTCTAAACAATCAGCACATATTGCACTCTTCTCATAAGCTTATGGATTAAAGTTCTTGTGATCTATTATTCAAAAATGATTACATTTTATCTCACTAAGCCATGTGATATTTGCTTATTTTTTAATGATTTGATCCTAATAATTAATCCCTAATAAGTACTTTCTTCTTCAAATACGAGTAAAACTTTGATGTTTCACAACTCATTTCTCCAAATTTTCATGCAAATAAAATTTTCATGCTACGTGTCAGGTATTCATATTTTGCTATTAAAAAATTACTTATCATGTAAATTCATTCATATGAGCTAATTGTGATAAGTATATATTAAAAGATATTCTAACACCCACAACACTTCAAAAAGTTGATATTCTGAGAATAAAAATGAATACCGTGGCTTACTTATGTATCTGAGGTATCTTGCAAAATAAAAGAGCAATAGGGCACATTTTAATATAATTTTGTATGGATGCCATTAAATAAGTGTTGAAATCAATACCGTACAAGTTAATGTACGCATTCATTGTCATTAGTAAAGACAATCAAGGTAGGAAAGTCTAAAGTCCATATTGTAAAACTGAACGTAAATTGGCTCTAATTTGGAGCTCGGTCCTTCTTACAAACAGCTCTCACAACATTACGTCTAATGAAAACGAGGTTATATGGTGAGTCTGTGTACCAGTCAAACCCATTCTTGCTGCAGTACAGTTCTTGAATGATCTCAAATATATGACGACATGTTATTTCTGTCATAAGAGTGTTGCTTACATATTCAGTGGATTTTGGGTATTCGGATTTGACCAGTCTATCTTCTCTTTCAAGATAATATTCCACCAGTTAAGACATTCGTGAAGTAATTTTGCCCATAAAATAAACCGAGAACTATCTACTCACCTCAAAAATCTAATACATGTTTGTAACATTTCTCCTCTTCTGGCCAAAGAGAGAATCTTTATCAAACTCATAGAGGTATGAGCAACCATTCAACATGATATTTGTTCATACAACAGCAATTAACTTTGGATTTGTTAGCTTTTCGCTATCTTTTTTGTAATTTTTTAAAAATTTATTTGATTTACTGGGAGATTTTTATCTAATCTGTCAAACAAATGGATTAGTAGATGAGTTGAGAAGAAACATAAGACACCAGCGTAACGTTGCGCTTTATCTTACCGTTTACAATTTTTGATGGTAGCCATAATAAATAAACAAACAAATAAAATAAAAATGCGCCAAATGTGAAAAAAATTTGCAAGATTTCTGAGAAACTTAAACAAAAGAAAACTAGATATATTCGGAAAGAGTAGAAAAAAAAATCATATAAAGTGAACCTGTTCCAGTAAAATATCTAGATTTTACGGCGAGTTACAAACGTTTAAACCTTCATGAATTCCAAATTCAAATCGACGCCACATGTAACTGACAATTCCCAAACACCCAACCTGATACAACCGGTTGAATCTATATGAAACTTGTGCATTCCATTAATTTTCGAATGAGCACACAATAAAACATATCAGGACTTCTGGGCATATTTAGCCATTTATTTACAATACACAGAAATAGGCGCCATCGAGTAAGAAAACTCTTGGATACCATGGTCGACTCTGATTTCAATATCCAGTCTGAATTTTTTTTTTTTTTTTTTAGAATTTTAGCAGGTACAAGAACAAAAGTTTTAAACAGAGAAAATAGTATTTCTTATCTGGTAAACAAGACTACTTAACTAAATTCTAGAAATTCTGCAAGAGAAAGGTGATGCTGAATTTTTTTTTTTTTTTTTTTTTTTTTTGCAAGCAATAAAGAATAACATCGTATGTTCATACAAGGCTTGAAAAAAAAATTAGATATAATCGTTAGTGGTTGCAAACAATTCCGTTTTTTTCTTTTTTCAAAGAATTAAAGTAAATGAAGTTGCTTATTGAATCACGATTTGTATAAAAATTGTAAGTAAGATATTATAGTAGTATGATATTTTCACGATCTTCTTGGCTTATGATTTAAGAAAAGGGGAAAAAACCTAATTGTACGTGATTTCTAAATTTATTTTTACAGCACAAATGTTTCTAACCATCTTCTGTAAAATAAATCTTAAAAAATCTGCAATTTAACAATATTATTTGATTTTAAAAACTCATTCGTGAATTTTATTTATTGGATTACATTTTTCAAAATCATACATATTCTTTACATTATAACATCTTATTTACTTAGAACGCAAAGAAAGTAGAATGACAATAACTATAGAAGCCTCAAAGAGCGATCACTTGGATACAATCTAAGTAAGCATTATTCAAGCATTTCAAGTGTAAGCATTTTATTCAAGGGAGCAATCTGATGTATCCAATGACATTTTAAACAGCAAAAAATATGGCTATTTTCCTAGTAATAATTCATGTTTTGACAAGAACAAGAAACATTATACAAAGTTTTAAAGGGATCTTTAGGTATTCGGTGGATAAAAATTTGTGACCCGCTTTTCTCCTGAAAAGAATAACTATAAACCAGATATTTTAAGTTGATACTGTATTATATGCAAAATGAGTTCTCTCGACCCGTTGCTTATCAAGCCAGCTCACAATTCAAATTTTAATACATCATAAGAAAAAGGATCATTAAAGCATCATATTTTTAATATGCCATTGATTTCTCCTCATATTCAAGGTGGTTCCGGAATGATATTGATGAAAATGTAGAAGAAATATAATTAATATATGAAATTTGTCAATTAAGTCCTCTTAACACCCAGTCACTTCCATCTATCTCTCCTGAAAACTTATATAAAAATATAACAAAACAAATATTGGATAATGAGTCCTTAAATTGGAAAGCCAGTCCCTTCATATAAATCTCCCCCTATTAGGAATATTTTTTAAAAGATTGTATCGTCCATTTCACAATTATGGATTTCACTTTTTCATTTTGTCGAATTCGAACATACTAACCAACGGCAACTTATTCCGTATGTTTAAAAAAGAAATGAAAAAATCATATTTCACTGTCATTCTTGAAATACGAAAATCAGCAAGAAATTGTTTCGTATTTTTTTCTAACATTTTTATTGATCTCAAAGATTAAGAAAAAAACTCTTTATACATTTCTAGCTTCTGTTTTAAAAGTATCTGTCAAAAATAAGATAGATAGAAATCTGCTTAAGAAAGGATAGCATTATCCTTACATTTTAGTACTAAGCTTCCCTCAAAGATAAAAAGAGTGAATCTCAAACTGCTAATCTCGGCGAACACAAAAAGTGTGTTGTAATCATTCCGTATAGCTTGCCAGGATGCGCTTTATAAAATTGGGCTTAAAATAGTAACTTTTTGTTGGAAAAAAAATCTTAGAACTTATGGTCAAGAATTGCATATAAAGAGATTTATATAATATGAGAGTTGCGTATAAGAGCTCTATTTGCACCCACCCACTGATACACACACACACAGACAGAGAGAGAGAGAGAGAACCACTTGAGTATATTGGGTAAAACATTAACTTAACCACCTAGATACAGAAATGAATCTTAGTTAAAGAAGACTTACTTTTAATATACTAATAGCTAAAAGTAATTTTCATTTGAATTATCTTTAAAAAAGAAAACATATTTGAATAAAAGTTGCTTTCTAAATCCTTAAGCACAAGTAATCCCTCACGGTCTTTGAACTTTAACCTTTTAAGTGCCAACGGTACATATACATCCTATTAATCTTTTGAAATTAGTTTTAAGTAGTTCATAATAAAAATAATTTCTTTGGAGTTATATGACCATTACATTCCGCCAAACATCTGACTTAAAAATGATTTGAAAAAAGAAAAATCATTCGAAAATTTTTTTTTAAAGAACCTTTTCACTTGTATAGAAAATTAAGAGCAAAATATTTTTAAAATCGCACTCAAAGAGTAAGAGACAAAATTAGATTACCTTTTGTTTCAAGATTTCGAGACTCGCTGTTTTCAACGGTTGTATTTCAATATCGCAATTCAATTAAATGTCAATTCAACCTATTTGAAAATGTGAATATATCCTTCTTTCATCTCTGGGGATAGTAGTTTTTGTCGCTATATTCTCCAGTGTTTATTTCAAATTCCTTCCATCTCTCCCACCATCCTTTTTTTGACGAAATAAATGCTTCCTGGAGCATACGCAAAAGCGCAGAGGGGTTCAAAACCCGAGAATGAACACGAGTTGATTTGATTTATTACATTAAGTTTGGATTTTGAAGCTGCACTGCGGTTATTTTGAGCATGACTTGATTATGAGAATAACACCTTAGGTTGTAGATCTCTTAGGAATTTCCCTCTCCATATTAGCGGGGGAACGTTTGATCTTCGATGGAAAATTTGAGGCTTGTATCAAGTCCGCATACACGTCGGACCCTTGGTGAATTTTGGACTTCGAACTTGAGAACCTTTCACGAATCTGAGATCTTATCATTTTACCTTTAGATTTAAAGGTGCACTTTTGAATCCCTCTAACCGAATGATTCCTAAAATTTTAAATTATATAAAAATTACACGAAAAACACTATTTAATACAGAGTTTGCATGACAAAAACATTACTTAATTTTAAATTGTGAAGAATAAACAGTGAAATTTGATGAGTAAATTAACTCACTTACTGTATAAATTTTTTACTCTAAAATTCTTATATCATACTGCAGAGCATATTTAAAGATTTAAGATTTTTATGTATCTTCTACACGTCATTTAGGAACGTCTGTTAAATCTGAAATCATGTGCATGAAAAAACAATAGAAAAACTTACTTCATGTTTTTAGAATGATGTCCGCTATGTTTTATAGCCTTTCTGCCATTTTGGTGGTTTATGAGCATGCGCAGAATTTCAAGTTTGACTGCTTTTTTCACTTTTTCGAAAAGCTGTTAAATTTCATATTTGCAGATTTTTATCTGGCAATGCTAGCTTTCGTTTGATTAGACTTCTGTGTGTTGATAATGTAATTCATAATTTTCTTTATTTACATTTTTTTATTTACATGCGATGCATTGACCTCATGTTTCTCAAAATGATGATTTCACGCTAGAATTCTGAAACAACACAGCTGTAAAGATGAAACAGATACTTTATTCATTTCTTTGCATTAGTTTGCTTTTAATTAAAGTTGCTGCGGTAAAAGCATTATCATGTTCAAACGTTAAATATGCTTATACTACCAAAGGATTTGACGACGGAGATGTGCCAAAATCTGCAATATCTGGTAAGAATGTCAAAGATCAAGTTTTTTTTAGTATTATTTCTCGCAATTTCCTAGTTTGCATGAAACTTTCTAAAGAACACTTTTGCCTGAGAGAACATGTTCAGATTAGTGTTAAACTGTAATCTAAGTTACTTGGCAGTAATTTCATTGTAATATCGTTAATAGCAGTTCAACTGTTCAACTTAAATATTATGAATTCTTGAATCCAGATTAAGATAGGTGAAAGAACATTTGCAATGAAAAACTGTTCAAGATAAATATATTCACTGATATCTCTGAATTTCTTGTAATCTCACAATTCAGCCATTATAATTCACAGAAAAAGTACATTAATGGTTTTTTTTAGATTATTAAAGACTTCAAATCTATAAAATTAAAAATTAATATAAAGTTTTAGGAACTTATTAAAGACGCTTACTTACCATTTTGTAATTGCAAGATGACTAAAAAATTTTTCTTCTACTTGTAAATTGGTGGAATTCTTTGTAACTATTCATTGAAGTTGGTATATGCTGTATAAGTAAATGCTGTTGCATATATCTAACAAATAAAATAATTCATATCAGACTTTCTTAACTGACAAATACATATTTATGTATAAATGATCTTGGTTCTTAATCTTACCTGTGTGATTACAGGCTGCATAGTCTCTTGTAATAAGGTTACTGTTAGACAAAATATAAGATATTCAATTAATACATTTTTAACAGATGGTGAAGCGGATATGCACTTTTGAGCAGGGATATGATATTAATTAAGAAATAAGGCTGTAGCTTAGTAAAAATTTTTTCTTTAGGCACTCGGAGAGAAATTTTGTGGCTGCTACTAGGCATTTTGTGTCAGTTTGTAACTCATGTTATGGTTGCTAAATGATAGTTTTATTCAAAGAATTTAATGTTATCAGATTGTAATATTGATATGATTTTGTATGAGCAATTTAGATTTATGCCAAACACATAAAAAATTAATGGATAGTAAATTTGCATTATGCTAACCTTTCGATTTCTGTGTAAAAAGCTTATTTAATTGAAATCATATATGTATAATAGTAGTCAAAACATGTTATAGATTGCAGTTAGGATTTTGTAAAAACTAAATGTCTGCAAGAAATTAAATAAATTTAATCAATGGAAATGAAAATAATAAATGAAAGAACAGTGACCAATTTGTTATACTTAGTGATGGTTGCAGTAAAAAGTTTACTTAAAAAAATAATCAATTTATAATTTAATGATTTTACTTGAAGACTCAAACCTAATTTCATACATCCAGTGATGTGCATTAATAGCCATTAATATATTTATATCTATTATTCTTTAAAATAAGTTTTATTCTTTAAAATATGCATTATTCTTTATAATATGTATTATTTTTTGTATTATTTATTATTCTTAAAAAAATTTAAAGAATTACTCATTTAAGAGTAATCTTTTTTTATTGAGCATGAATTGTTTCAGTAAATTATAATTTTTTCATCAATTTTTTTCTTAAATTTAAAATATTTTAAATGATAATTATGACAGTTCCTTAAACTGCTTTTGTAAATTTAAGTTATTATAACATATTAGAATAAATATACAACAATACCTATAAGTATTTCTAAAACTTGATTTGGTTTTCTTAACATTTTCTTACTTTTTTGAATAAGAAAATCACATCTTGTTTCTTAGCATTTTTTTACTTTTAGTTTGATTATCAATAAAATTGGAAAATAAAAGAAGAAAATACAAAACAAAGGGGGGGGGGGTAGGGAGATAAAGAGAATGAGGCTTAGAAATTTGCATCTGTGAAAAAATCTTGTCAATACTCATTTTGTGTTAAAAAAATTAATATATATACTGGAAGAGACTAAGTTATTGCTTTAAGATATGTATTTCAATCCTTCCAAATATCTTTTAAAGTACTGCTAATTTTGTTAATGGTTGGGAATTGTAAAGAGATGTTTTATTTAGAAAAGGAAATGTGAAAGATTTATATAGACCTCATAACTTTGTACATTGCCAAAAATTGTTTTAACTTTTTAAACCAGTAAGTTATTGAAAATTGTTATTAAGATTCTAGAAATCGGCAACTTTATGCATGTTAGCTTATAAATAAACATTAGCATTTTCTTTTATAAGATTTATTCAAATAATCTTGCTCATTTTTGTTTAGGCTTAACTTAGCTGTTCATCTTAAAATAGAGTTGGAATTTTATTGCATGGTTTTAATGCAAATAATAATAAACAAAAGTCACATTATTTATGAAGTCAAAACAGCAACTATCTTGTTTCATTGTGAACTTATATTCAAAATTTTACATGCTTTCATTACTTTTGTTGGTATAGAAAGTTTTTGCTTTTGATATATCTCATTCAAAAAGCACACACAATTTTAATAAGTTTAGGGATATATCCTGATCATCCAGTAGAAGTTATAAATTGATATAATTAGAATTATTATAATTTTTAAGTTACTAATGAAATCTTAATTTAATATGTCAATGACACATTTGTCATGTTAGTCATTTATTAAAAGCTACATAGGGGTACAGCATTGATAAGTGCTGCAATAAAAATCTTTTTGCATGTTTTAAGGTTAGAGGAAGAACTCTATATAATTAAGCAGCTTTTACTTTAAGCGTAGAGCTTTATTATATCGAATATCAATTGGGGTTAAAAACTATTAACATTAATAAAGTATTGGTGTTAATACTATATTTGGTGAATTGAGATCATATTTAAGATTATTCAGTAAGACATTAGGATGGATACATTATGGAGTTTATTCCCATATTATAAATTTGATTTGACTTCTACTTTTTTTTTTTTTTTGTGAAATCTTAATAGTTTTTGAAAAACATGCTAGCTTCATTTTTTTTTGTTATGTATTTATTATAACAACCAGCATTTAAAAATAGTAATTCTAATATAATTTATTTTGAAGACTGAAGAAGGCTACATTTTGAGGAAATTATTTCTATTTGTAACAGCATGTTAATTTAGATTAGTAAATTTTTTTTATTAATTTCTATATTTTTCTAATAACATGATTTACAAATGAAAAAGTTATTGTGGTTTTTGGTTTTTATCCTGAAATGATTGTTGAAACCAGCTAGCAGTGAAATTGATGTCATCCTGAACTTCTTTAAAATTATACATTAATGTATAGCCCTGAAATTACTTTAACTCTTGTCATGAACATTTGTAAATTCTTTTTTAATATTTGACAGATAATGAATAATAAACAATAATATGAATTAAAATTATTACTTTTTTATTATTAATTTTTAATGAACAATAATTCATATAAAATTATTAAAATTTTGAATATTTATAATTTTAATTCTTTAATTTGAACCTGGAATACATGCCTCAATAAATGGATTAAATTACTAAATTTGTACTAAACCTTTGCAATGATGAATTAAGATGGTGCTAGCTAAGGCAATAAAATAACTTTAAAAATTTATTCAAAACAGTTTCTTTACAATTTTTGACCTTGATCTTTTTATATTTGCTATAGTAACTGGCAACATAAAGAAAAGTTTTAACACAGTTAATATATTTAGAAATAAAATGTTAGAATTATTATTTAGTGAGTATTACAGTATGTCTTGTGTGTTATTTACACCCCTTTCTTTCATTCAAAATTTAATCCTCTAGCAAACCAATTTCTTGGGTTTGGTTTTCATTTGCATAGTTGTTATAAAACTTTACAAAGTTTGTGGAACATTTTTTTAATTCCTGTTTTTCTGAAGTCTTTTTTTATTATTATCAGTGATTGATTTGAGATCTTTTAAATCTATTTTCTATCTGTACAGTAACAGTAGCAATTACAATATTAAAAAATAACATCTAAATTCCTCTATCGGAGTTTCTATAACTACATCTTCTGTTATTTCAGAATATAATCTTTTTCTTTTTCAAGTTCATTTTTCATGAAAACATTCTGAAATATTCAAATTATGAGTTATAAATTAAATCAATCAATAAAAATTTGTTTTTCTTGAAATAATTTATAGATAGTGTTAATTTTGGACAATATTGCAAACTATATTTTTAAACATAAGATAAATGACATTTCTTGTATTGAATCCAATAGATTTGTAGCTTCCAATACCACTGTATCATTGTTATTTACATCAATAAATTCTTCTAAAGCATTACAAGTTCATTCAAGCTGTGTGTACACTGCTTTAATAATAGAATCTATTTTGACTTCCCAATGATTGTTGCATAATGGTTTAAGGGAAATATTTAAATATTTTTGTAAAATTTCTCCATTTTTGTAGATACAAAAAATAAGTGATATAAACGTTGCAATATATCCCCCCCCAAAAAAAAAAACTATATATCCTGCTTAATGCAGCATCACAAATTAATAAATTAAAAGAATGTGATAGGCAAGGCACATAAATTGCTTGAGGGTTTAGAGCAAATCTTCTAAATTATACACCTTTATATTCCCCTTCCACGCTGCTACCATAGCTGTGTGCCTGTCCTCTAAAATTGCCTGTCCACTTTTTTCTGCAATATCTAAATCAAACTCTCTTAACCTTTTTAATAGAGTCTTTGCTACTCTTTCTCCATTTACATCGGTTATTTCAATAAACCCTATAAATAACTCATTTACATTTCATCTTTTCTCTTCAAAATTTGCATACTTAATAATGACTGAAGTTTGATCCTTAGAATTCTTTATTCTGTTTATATGATCTATTAGCACAGAATTGTATTTACTTAAAATTCGATTAAACTTAAAAAAACTTCCATTATTAGATATTCCTATTTTTTTCATGGGTTCCTGGAAACAGAAGATTATCACATGCTAAAAATAATTTACATCTATAGTTTTCTGAAATAGTATTTTTAGTCGTTCCATTTCCTTATTTATAGTAACTTAATTTGTTTTTATCAACAACTGAACATGAATTTAGGTGCTTTAATAATTCTTTCCAAGCAATGAACAAATTAAAGTGACAAATAGAACTCTCATGATCTCGAATTACAGTTAGCAACTTTCTCCAGTTATTCTAGTCACCTATAAATCGTGTAGATTGTTCATTTCCTCTTTTGGAAAATAGTATACAACAAAAACAAAATATGAAGTCTTGTATTTTTGAATTAATTAACCAGTTGAGAAGCTGGGTTTCACCGTTTGGCATTTTTTTAAAGCAGTATGTAGTGGAAAATTATCTACCCTCACCATTCTTAGCAAAAACTCTTTTGTGCTGTACAGGTCCGTTTTTAGCAGAAAAGTTTCTAAACTTATTAGTTATAATATTTGGTCATAAACCTGGATCACTTATATTCACTTGACAATATCTATTATCATTTTCATCATTATTTTCTGATTCAATCATATTTGTATAAACATACAGTTCTTCAATGAATTTCAGTTTACATATTTTTATTGTAAAATTGTGTAATTTGTTCAATTGAAGCTTGAATTGTAATTTCTGAAGTCGAAGAAAACATTGCCTGAATTACTTCAGAGACAGGACAGACCTACTCATAATTTCTTAAAATTTAGCTTTTCTTTTTTCTTTCTATCTATTTTTTTTTTTTTTTTGTTGACATTTACAGGAATATTTTCTTCGCATGGACATGATTAGATCTAACAATATTAAACATTTTATAGTATTAATTTTCAAAATACTACATGCAACCTAATTTATTTGGTGAGGTAAATGACTGTACATCTACTTACCCTATGTTGCACACTTCTAATAAACTATAATATACCTGTTCATTTCATATGTTTACCAACTCGTTGATTTTTCCGGTTAAATTTCTTTCCAACCCATTATTATTGCTCAGAGCATTATTTATTTCTTGAACATGTTAGGGCCCTTTAATGGCAGGGGCCCAGTGCATAGCATCCACTGCACCCTCCAAATGACTGTCTCTGTAAAAAAGTCAACTTAATGCTATATCCACAAGATATTTTGCATCATTTCTACCACATATGATAATTATGAAATTGAACAGTTTTATCAAAATATTATTAAAACAGTTATGTTACTCTGGGACTGTGCAAGGTTTATTAATGTTGTAAATTAAAAAATTTTTAAAACACAAATCATTTGATAAGTTGATTGCACTAGAACAAAAAGGTATGCTTCATCTCTCAGGTACATGCTTTTTTATTCTTAGTTTGAAAAGTTTTAGTTTGCTGCTTAAAGTAGAACATAATGTTAAAAAAAAAGAAGGGGAAAAAAAAAAAAGAAAAAAGGAAAGAAAGTGTTAGGTGAAGAGAAAATGAAAATAAAGAATACTAAGCAATTTAAGAAGTTGTGATGGATTTAAAAGTGCAAAATACTCTTTTTAATCATCTAAAATACACACTTTGAAAAGAAAAATGTATGAAAAGTTTTTAAAGTTTTTCTTATCTGTTAAATTATAATGGAATATTAAACTGTAAGTAATACTTATTCTTTAATGTTATAAATTTAAGCTTTATACCACAAATTTTAAAATTGATATTCTTTCAACAGTATTTACCATTAATACTTTCAAACTTTCTCTTAAAGTTGATAAATAGATATGAACTATATTTTTATTGAGCAGTTTTCTTTATAGCTATATTTTTGAGAAGAAATAAATGATTATAATGCATGGAGCTTCTTTTTATTTCTTGCAGGTGAACATTTGAGAATTTGTGAGAGAGGTCTGACGTGCTGTACTGAAGAAATGGAACATAAATTAAGTACTCATAGTCGAGCTGAATTTGATAAACTTTTACATAATACCATTGGTGAATTGAAAGATATCTTTGAAACTCACACACATCGCTTTGACGGTACGTATTCATTGATTTATATGTTTAATTCTTTGAACAGCAGAATAAAGCAATATTTTTTCTTGTCATTTGGTTTTGAACCAGAATTAAAATTTTTGGGAAATGCTATTCAGTGCAGTTTTATCTTTTAAAGTTTCAATTTAATTTTATTTTTATTTTATATGTGAAAGTTGCTTCTTTCTGTGTTCAAGAATTTCCAAATGGTATTCATTTTACTCAATAACTAATTGTATGATTATTTGTTAAATTAATTTGAAAATGCAAGCATTATTAAAAATATGAATCAAAAGCAAAGACATCAATACATTGGTTCTTATTTCTCAATTACATATAAGTGAAAGTAGGGAAAAAAAGAAATGTATTCACAGATGAAACGTGTAAATGTAAATAAAACATGTGGTATGTAAACATCGCCAATGTAGACATTACTTTTTTTCTGATCATTAGATTTCTTTTATTTTTTTATAATTTCCTTATAAAGTCATTTTTTAAAAAAAGTTTTCATTATTAATCTTGTTTCTGAAAATTTTCATTTTTTCATGTGATTAACTTTATAAATACCAAAATAAAAGTTACTTTTTAAAAATTTCTATTTAAATGTATCTGTATGTATTTAATTCACTAAGTTACTATTGTTGGTAATTTTTATTTTCTTTATTATCAGTGCCACCTTTATTAGATTTAGCAAAATTTTGATATTGAAAATATTTTTTTAATTGATTTAAAGCATTATTCTTTAGTAAAATATATTTTTACAAATAAAGAAACATTGTATTTTCACTGAATTATTTGTATTTAAAATAAGTATCACATTTTTTTAGTGGCCTTTCTTTAAAATCTACTGTTATAGATGTTTCATAAACAGATTGTTTAGTGCCATATTTGAAAGAAAATATGTTATAAGTAGGATTTCCCTTCTCTTATTTTAAACGATCTTTCTTTCTTAAGTAGATGGTTAGTTGTTCAGTTCCTGTGTTTTATTTAATCATCTAATATGTAATGAGTACCTTGATTACTAATGAATAAAAGCATGAATAAGTAACACACATAAGACCAAAGAAGCCTATGAGTCTTATTTTCTATCCACTTGTAAAAAGCAGAAAGCACTTAGTTTCATGTTCATACCCCTTTCTGAAGGGGAGTTTCGAGCTCTGCTCAGTCCCACAATCTAAAGATTAAATAGTATCTTAATTTTAGTTTATTTTTAGAAATATTATGTGTTTCAGTAGGATTGCAATTAAATACCAGAGATAATATGTGGAGGTTTTGGTTGGATTATTTAACTTTTAACAGAGGTCATGTTTAATAGAATATATATAATAATTTTGAATTAGCTATGCTCTGAAAATAATTTTCTAATCACTCAAACTTCATTTTCATGGTAATTTCAGAGTTACGAGGATTTTTAATTTTAACTATGGAATCACAATGATGAGTTGCAAATCCCTTCTAAAACTATATAAGATCAAAGTTCTTTCTCAGCTCTCACTTTCATCCTTTCTGCTTGCCTACTTAAGTAGCTGTTTTGCTTTCATTATGACTTATGCAACAGAATCGTGACAAAAGCTAAAAATTGCTAAACTACAAAAGAAGAAGGGGAAAAAAAAAAAAAAAAAACTGTTAAAAGCTAAATTATATCCATGAAATTCTAAATAGTAAAAATCATTTAAAAACTGAATGATTGCTTCTCCAATTTATTTTCCTCCCTAAGTCAGAGTAAGTTTGCTTCAAGATATTATTTGAAATTCAGTTGCTGCCATTGCTTGTATTTGAAAATCTTTGACTGTGTTATCATGTTTGTTAAATAATTGCAGTTTGTTTAATGGAAGCACACATTAAAAAAATGGCAATCTATCTGCAGTGTCAAAACAAATTTTATTGAAAAGGTTAAGGTCACACTCTTTTATTTATTTTTTCTTACATTAGTTGCTTTTATTATTATGCATGACATTTGGTGAAAGGTTTGTGCCAGATTTTTTTCTTTCTAAAAAATTGTATGTTTATTTCATTCAGAAATAAGAATTGGTTTTAATTTATTGCATAAAACTGACTTTTAAAAAATAATTCAGTATTAAAATTGTGAATACTTGTATTGAAAGAGAGAGAGAGAGAGAAGTAGATTTGTATAATTAAATATGAATTTAAATGCAAGAAAGTTTTCAAATATATAATTTTTTTCATAATTTACTGAATGTGTAAATTGTGTATCAATTTTCTTTTGCAGAATTTTTCCGTGAACTCCTGAAAGTGTCTAGAAGAGGTTTCCATGATATGTTTGTTCGCACTTATGGACAGCTTTATGAGCAGAATGCATATTTGTTTAGTTCGATGTTTGATGATCTAGAAAAATACTATGCAACTGGAGGTGTTGATCTTGAAGACGCAATGGATGATTTTTTTCATCGGTTGTATGGAAAAATGTTTCAGGTAAAAGTATTTTTGCAATTTTTTCTCTTAATATTTTAATAAAAATCTCTTCCAAAAATTAAATTATAAGGAAATTTTATCAGATAATTTATTTTCTGATACTTTATTGAGAAATATTAATTTAAGATTAATCTAGAATAGTAGTCAAATATAAGTCTAATTTGCTATTATTTGACTTGTAAGTTAATAGTTAAGAAAGTTCCTTAAGCATTAACACAGCATTGTTTTTCTGCTTATGGGCCTATTACAATGGGCAAATCTCAGTCTGCATGAAGTGAAGGTTGCCAAAACACTGGGAAAATCGTAAAGAAAAGGGGAATTTATAAATCATCTATAAAACAGGGAAAATGCAGGAGATTTTAAAATTTTTCTTAAAAGCCAGGAAAGTATTGGGAGCTTGAAATTTCTTAGTGTCTTGTTTCTTCTAAAAAATGTCACTCTTTAAACATAGCAAGAATAGAAACCATCACAGTTGCTCTAAAAGCGTAACATCATTCACAAGTGTTAAACCATGGAAGATTGTTCACCACTGTTCCCCTTTAAAATGTTTTTTTTTTTTTGTTGATAATGTATTAATTAATGAAAAATAATATAGTTTTAGCTGAAAAGCAAATTATTGATTCTTTATTCAAAAGGACAAATTTTCGCATGTTCAGAACATGCAAATATCCAATTTGAAATTTTCCCTAAAAATTGAATATAAAGAATAGCTTGATTAATTTAACAAAGAAATTCTTTTAGATGATTTCTATTCTAATGGTTTTAAGTTCAAAGAGTTTTTTAATTTTTGGGAAGCCATAAAAATAATTCTTGTACCTACACATTACAGTGCTGCTTTAGGAAGTGGTTTAGTATCAGCAAGGATATACTTGTTGAAAATCAGAAGGCCGATTCTTTTTTTGGTCTAACTGTGTTGTGACCTGAACTTTTATGCAGGTATCATAAATGTTCTGATCTCTAGATATTTGTTTCTGTATGCAAATTTAGTGTGTGTGAAGTATTATAAAGCTTTAGAAAAGCAGAAAAAAAAAAAAAAAAAAAAAAAAAAGCCCATCGAGATAAAAAAAAAAAGGGCCCAAAAAGGTCAAAGAAGATTTTGCAAATTAAATTGTTGCTAAAGGAAAAAATAAAACTGATGCCTGAAAAATTTTCAATGGTTGCTGAAATTGATGTTGAAACATATGAACTGGCAATTTTTTTTTGTTTGTCATTCATTCAATCATTAAATAGTTTGTATCATGACAGCAAGACTGGTTTTTTGTATTTTATTTCACCTGAGTCCTTAACTTTATGTGACTTCAAATTAGAGAGCATTTGGTTTTTTTTCTGTTTTTAAATAAAAACATTTATTATACCATTATTTTAGGTAGTGCTGAATTGTTGCTTACTTACCCTTATTTTTCCCCCTGATAAAAGTTAGCGATATTGATATTCTATTATAATTAGCACATGAGCCAATTTGCATATTTCCTGTCATTATTTCCCTTACCCAGAGAAAATGCAGGGGTTTCTTTTATCCATATTCTAGTGGCAACCCTTGAAGTAGTCCTAATTAGAAACACATATAGCAGATATTTCAAATTGCCTTTGTAAGAGTGGTGGATAATATTTGGAGTAAAATTAAATTTGAAAATCACCTAAAATAAAATATTGTTCCTTAGCAGGCAATCAAATATTTATTAACTCTTACTGTATAGTTTAATTTTAACTTTTTTGAAAAAGAAACCAGACCAATATTGATTACAGCAATATACATTTTAAAATAATGAAATATATCATAGGAAATTAAATACTGCATCTTGAACTGATTCTGATATATTTTTTTTATTTCAGTTTATTACCAGTTTTTTCCCCTATTAATTTTTTTATAATACCTATTAATAGATAAATTAAAAAGGAAATGAATAATCCAAATGTATAAAAAAATGAGTGAAAAAATAAGCTTGTTTTCAGTTAATGTGCAAGTTGCTTTATTAGGAAAAAGCAGAATGATAATAAAATAAATTTAAAAATAAACCTGACAAAATTAGACCAAAAAGGAATAGCATGAAATATTACGTATCAGCAGGGAATATCTGATATCCATGTTTTGATACTGTTACTGTGCAAACTGCTATCAATGAAACATTAGACATATACCTTCCCAAAAGCACCACCTTTTTACTTTAAAATACTGTTCTTAGTCAAAGCTAAGAAATATGTACATAAAAAATATACCTAGGATTATAAATATTAAAAAATATACAATAAGGCACATGTGATCTTAAACAGCAAGATGTATTCAATTCCTATTATTTGAAAAAGAGAATGTTGAATTTAACAGAGGCTTTAAAAGCTGCATAGACAAGACTCAGTTGAAAATTGCTATGTCTGTCCCAAAATAGCACTTATATTTCCTTGAAACCAGATTTAATATGATTAAAATAAATAAAATTAAATCTTGTCCCTTTAAATTTGGAATCCTTACCATAAATACAATAAATGTAAGTAGTTATACATTCTTTATCTCATTATAAAATATTGTGTAAAATTGAGTGAATATTAACATAAGATAAGCGTATAATTTAAACAGCTTAGTTCACGTATCCTAAAAAGTATTGGAAAACAGTTTAAGTTAAATTTTTTACATTAGGAGAAAGTGAATATGCTAGCAATTTTATGTGATAATGTTATTTGAAACTTTTTTCTTGAAGCACAAGATTCATCACGATTTCAAATCATAAGAGTAAATTCTGTGTAGTTGTGAAATCTTATTACATGATTTACTGTGTTCTACATGGATTTACTATTGTCTAAAGTATAGGTTAAATGTGCAATGTGAAAATAGCTGCTCTGGATCATTTCACTGATGAATGATGAAGTTCATGTTTCTGTGTGTTTTGAGATTATTCTCTTTTGGACTTCAGCAATAATCAAAGGCAATTTTTTTTTAACCTCAGGGACTCTAAATGTGTTGTATTTGAAGTGCTCTTGCAAAGAAAAGTTCTCATAGATCAACTTTTTTCCCCATATTACATTTAAGTGCATATTTTATGTATAATTTATGTTAAACAAATTTATCTTAAAAGAATTACTTATTTAAATAGAAACGTAATAGTGAAAATGTTGCCACAGTATGAAAGGAGGAGCAATATGTAAAATTGTAAATGGCTGAAAATTTTCTACAAAAAAACAGTAAAAAAGGATTTGAGCTTCTGGCTTGAAATATCATGATGATGATATTTAAAGATGGATTCATATATTGTAATATTCTCATAATTTTGCAACAGTGATAACATGCGCACAAGAATGTACATAATATAATATTCTGTCATAGTGCGTGTAAAAATATTTTATAAGTAAATCTATATAAAGTACTGTTATAAAATATAATTTTTTTTTTAAATGAATTAAAATTAATGGAATAAATTGTTTAAAAATAAAACTGCTATGACCAAAAATTAATTTTGATGCAAAGCATCTTCCTTTAGCTGATTATTTCCCCTATATTCTACCTCTTTTTTTTCTTTTGTTACTTGGGCTGTAGCATTTTGTCTTTGCACAATAAATTTTGTATATACTATTAATTTGATTTTTGGAAACAATCCAACCTTTTATTTATATCAACAGTGATACATATAATCAGTTTTTCCATGCATGCATTGAATATATTTCCTTGACATTTTGTTGAAAATGTTTGTGTTTGAATATTTTTAATGAATTATAAAGATTTCCTTTGCATCAAATATTCATTCTAAAATTAACTTTCACATTCTACTAATCAGAAAAGAATTTCATCGAAAAGGTTATTATTTCAAAATTATTTTTAAGAACTTGTATTTTCTTTTCAGTACTACAGTAATTAAACAACAACAACAACAACAACAACATTAAAACAGTTTTTGCTCTAATGACCCTCAAGCTAGTTTATGAATAAATTAATGAAGAGGATGAAACTGATGTCTGTCTTATGGAACCTCATGGGGTTATTCTTGTATTTATATAAACACCGTACACAATGAATTGTATCATGTAAGGCTGTGGTCAAATTGGCCCTTACAATGTACTAGCGTTTTACATTCTTTTAATGTTATGGCTGTGACAACATACTAACGTGAGTAGCAGAGATTCAGAGATCTTTTCACAAGTGTTCCTCCTGATAGTGAAAACAATGATAGCTTAGATTCGTCAAATATTGATGAAATTTTGGAAAGTGTTCATGATAAATAATCGGAATAAAATGCAGATTCTGATTACTGTAGAAAATCTGATCGAAAGACTTCCTTCTCTTGAAAAAGTAGCAAATCTTTGCATAAAATGCATTCTCTTATAATATGAATAAATTTTCTTGAAATTTATTTTAAAAATTCATTTTATTCTCAATATGGAATGATAAAAGTGTTTTTGAGTATGTATATAAAAACGAAAGACAAAACTTTAGAATTTTCAAAGTTGTAATTTTAACCTTCTTTTTCCAAAATAGCTTTTAAATGTAAACTATATGTAAAATATATATTTTCTTATTCTTTCAGTGTTGTTTTATAGAAAAAAAAACCCTACTTTAAAACTACTTTAAAAATAATAAGTTTTATATGAGTGGAATGGGAGAAAAGGAAATGAATACAGAAAAGATATGGAAGAAAGCAGCATAGTTCAATTTTGGTTTTTCTTATTAAAAACCGTATTTGTCTCTTAAATAGAAAATATTTGTATGAAAAATATTCATTGACTATATTTTATTTTTATGCAGATAGCAAATAAGATAAGGAGCGCCTAACAGTTTGGGATCAAAATGACCCCTCACACGAGCTAACATTAAAAAAATTGTGTTGTTGTTGTTGTGCGGTTTTATTGGCGCAAGAGCCATTCTTGGCCATACTGCGCCAAGCGTATGGTTAAAAAAAAAAAAAAAAATGTGGGTGCGCTGAAGAGTCGAGCAAATATGGGAACTATATAGAAAAATAGAGAAACATGTAAGGAATTAAAAAGTAGCAGTATTCTTGAGGTTGTTACTTTGTAAATGTGATAAATAAATAATACTGATAATATCATTATTGAGTGCTTTGTAAAATTAATGGTTGACTGACTATGTTTTGGTTTTTAAAGTGTTAAATTTTAAATTTTGCAGTTTAGTATTTCCTCTTCATTTTCATATGGTATTATTTGTTTACTTCTGTTCTATTGTGTGTGTTTATTTCAGTTCGAGCTTTGCCATTAATTCTTATAAAGATTTGAGGGGACCTGTCTCATTTTAGATGCTTCATATTTCTGTTGCTTTAAAAAAATATGTAGTTATTAATACAATGATAATAATCTTGTGACAAAAAAGATTTTAAAGACTCTTATTTAAAATAAAGTACTTGCATTTAAACATTACTTTGTCTCTTTTAGGTACTGAATGCCCAACACCGTTTTGATAATAGATATTTAGAGTGCGTAAGTGAACAGATGAATGATCTGAAGCCATTTGGAGATGTACCAAATAAATTAATATTGGATATCAAAAGGTCATTTGTGGCTACCAGAACTTTTGTACAAGCTCTTTCTGTTGGAAAAGATGTTGTAAAGAGCATAATGGAGGTATGTATTACTGATTATCTCATGTATTCTGTGTTTTAAAGAGCATGTGAAATTCAATGTAAAGAAGAATTCTAAGTTCTCAAAACTTGTCAATTGCATAGGGCACTGAGTTAAGGAAGAGGGTATTATGGCAGGCAGGTATGTTTAAAAAATTCTGTTGGCTTAGTTAATGAATAAATAAATATGTAAAAATACAAATTCTATGAATTATGAAATATTAGGAGGATTTTAAGGTTTTGGCTGGTGTAATTGGCCAGATTTCTATTTGTTTAATTACATTTACTTAGTAATTGCAATATTTATTACACCAAGCTTCTGCTTAAATAATATTATGTACATATGTGGATGCTATGCAGTCGTGAATCATAATAAATTAATAAAAACATATACTTTTTCACGAAAAAAATATGAGATTAACTTAAAATTAATCATTAATAAAAGCTCAAAGTATATTGAAATATGAAAATGTATTGCCTACTTTAATAAAAGAGGAGGTCTTTCGTGTAATCACCTAGGACTGCAAAATAGTTAAATCATCTCTGGATATTGTTTAGATTGAACAGAAATGAACAATTTACTTAAACATGATGTAAGAAAATACGGATATTGCTCTTAAAATTTTGAAAGTATCATCATACCTTGCTTATTGAACACCTCACATAATTAGGGATTGCAATACCGGTATACCGGTATACAGAATACCGGTATTTTGAGCCATTTGTACAATTTTGTAATACCGGTATTCGCAAGTTGAAATACCGGTTTTTCGGTATTTACTAGAAATTTTTAAAATTCTCCACTATATGTTCAGGGACTGCCAACACAGCAAAATAGTATACGTTTTTGTTTTTATGTATCCTTAACGGGAAAAATTAATTAGCTCATTAATGGCTTAATTAATTGCTTAAATCTAAATTAGCGAAGCGTGGATTATCTCTGAAAGAAGATATTGTATCCATAACGACTGATGAAGCAACAATTATGAAAAAAGTTGGAAAGTTGATTGGTGCAAATCAGCAATTGTGCTATGCTCATGGAATTCAATGAGGAGTAATAGATGTATTATATCAAAAAAATAAAGAACAGAAGAATCCAAATACTGTGGATATAGAAACTGCGGATTCCAACTTTGAAGAGAGTAAGAGTAAGAGTGATATTGACAATGAAGATAATGACAATGCAATTGTTGAAGAAGATATTGCTAATGAGGATGAAATATTAACCCATCAAGAATTGCTTCTTATAATTTATAAAATTCGAAAAATTGTTTAGATATTTAAAGGTTCCCCTATAAAAAATGATGTATTGCTAAAATATATACTAACTGAAAATTAAACAGAAAGTATGTTAATATTAGATTCTAAAACACGTTGGAACAGTTTACTCTTAATGATGGAACGATTTTTGAAACTGAGAAATCCAATCCAAAAAGCAATAATCGACTTAAACGTGTAAATTAATTTTTCAGATTGTGAATTCCACTTAATATCCAGAACTATATTAGCTGTACTTAGCTCTACTTGTGATTTAAATAAATAAGATGTTCCTTTACTTTTTTTGTGTTTCTTTATATACTGTTATAATTTATAAGTTACAAATTATTTTTTGTGATATTTACACTCTCTAATAAAACTGGCAAATAAAACAAAGAATCGCCTGTATTTTCTTTCTTTTTCTAAAATTTCTAATACCGGTATTAAAACCGGTATCCTGGTATTAAGATCTCAAAAATACCGAATACCGGTATTGAAATTTTGGTCCGATATTGCAATCCCTACACATAATGAATGATTCACATTACAAGCAAAACATAATGTTAAAAAAATGACCCCCTTAAGGAGCTATTTCTCACAGAATGAGTGATGAAGAGATACCATGAAGTTAAATGCTAGATAAGTCTGTGTCTCTAGTATCAGTCTGTGGGAGTGTCTATTCGAAGAGAATCCTTATTTCTGCATAGAAGTTTTGGCCGGGTAGCTTAGTCAAATGCCACCCTGAGGAGGAGTTTTAGCAAGTGCCTGTGGAGCTTTTATTGATGATATTGTGTCTGACTAAGATTATAGGTTTAGAAGTGTTAATCACTGAACTGGCAATCGTTAGAACATAGCCAGAATTACCGAATAATTTATTGAGCTGTATTCTATGTCACAGCAAAAAGCTGCGGAGGCGATTTCATCAGGAGAGGAGGAGATAAAAGCCACATCAGAGTATTAAGCTTCCATTGAAATAAGGGAGATGCCTTCCATGAAATTATTGCATCGTTCATCCAGAAGTATTGCCCTAATTAGATAGTACGTATGCCCGCTACATATTTATTTAAGGTGAATGCCATTTTCACCAAAATTCGATACGTAGGCAAAAGCAAATGAACATTTAGACATTTTTATTGTGAAAAGAAGGTGCATTATAAATATAAATAGAATTGTAAATTTGAAATATTTTTTGGAACATATTGCCCTATTTTTCATCAATTCCTGTGGAAAAATCATTTTGCATTAAGAGTGAAGATCGGGAATGAATTATGCAAGGTTCCACTGTTTTGATAAATAACCTCTGCCTCATTAATTGTAAATGAGATGTCTTTTACTTGGTCCTTTTAATGAGCATATTTTACATGCAAGATTACAATCTTGTAGCATATTGAATTGGATTGCTTGTGAAAATTCTGATGATTTTTTTGGATGTAAAGGGAAAAGATTTTTTTTTTTTTTTTTTGTATAATAAATGAAATTTTGAAGATAACAGAGCAATTGGTTGCCTGAAGATGTAAACCAGGGCTAAATGGAGGGAGCAGAAAGATACCAAGCAAGCTTTAATAGCCTTTTCTGGCTGACCAAAGGCACAAGTGTTCTAGTATTTTTTTCTGATGAAAAAACACCCTTTTACTATTGGCTGATTGTGGGCATTTCAGATCTGTGACTTTAGATTGTTCACTGACTTCTGTATTTAACCAAAAATTTTTTTTAGTTGGATGCAGCTTGCAATAGAAAACGTCCTTCATATACTAACTGCAGCAGAGCATAATTTTCATGGGGAAGTTCATAATGACTTGCTCAAATTTCTTGGCTCTTTCACCCAACTTATTGCTGATAATCCATTTCTCATTGTTTGTTATCATCTATTTCAAAGATTGATTGTGTTCATTGTGTTTGAGCAACGGTTCACACTTAGAAATATGATCAATTTAAAGTTTTTGCTTAATTTGTGAATCGCCCTAAGTGACTATCATATCAAATTGCATTATTTGCTCATAAACAGTCAAATTTCAGGCTATTTGCTGTTTAAAAATTGGAGTACGTTGACTATTTTTGATTAGCACTTTAATTTGGTCATCATCGACCACTAATGGCCTACTGAAGTGGCACCAGTTTTAAATATGAAATTTGGACCATCTTAACTTCACAAACTATTTAAGCTTGGTTTGTTCATTTGCAGCATTATCTTCATAATCATCACATTTCTTTCACACAGCTTGGAAAACATTTTTAACTTTTTGGTGGAAAAAGCATTAAATGCTAGAATTGCAATTTTTCATCACCATGTTCACAGTAACACCAATATATACTTTAAATCAATGTTGATAATGGACAGATATTAAGATAGGCAAAATATCTATTTTCAGAAAATTATTGGTAATAAGGATTAATAGCAGTAATTCAGCATCTCTACAGTTATCAATACAAGTTAGTGGAAACTGGCTGGAGCTTTTGGAATAATCCAGTAGATTTAAAAGTTATATTAAAAATTGTATTTATGATGAGTCTTTTTTCAGAATAACAGCTTTTATATATTTCTATATCATAAATGCAGTTGAAATTGCAGTTTATAAATAAAAGAATACAAGCAGAGAGCAACAACTTTTTATATGTAAAGCTTTGTTTAGCACTAAACTGTGCATGAAAATGAGAGCCTCTTCATGGCAGTAAATCTTCCATAATTGTTATAAAAGTTTTTAAAAGCAATTGGTGTACGTGGAAAGAGATTAGTTCTATAAACATTTTGTGAAACATAAAAGCTATATTTATAATTTAAACTATCAGTTATTACTTTAATTCAATATTTTTTAATTATTCTTATATTTTGTATTCATGTTAAGTTCTTAAAAAGTATAAATATATTATTTGAAATCTTCATGTTCTCATTTTTTTTACAAAGATGCTGAACAATGCTTTTTTTTCCTTTAAATAAATTTCACTTTATTCTTTTTAATTGACACCAATCTTATCAACAAATATCACCGTAATGTAAGCATGTGACATATTAGGTTTATGACAAATTTTAAAAATAAAAATAAAAACAGTTTAGAGATTAATAACATATTTTAGAATACATAGTATGTGAATTTTTTTTTTTAAATTTCATAATTTGCTATGTAAATGAAAAAAAAAAAAAAGAAAAAAGTATAGAATAAAGATAGTTGTTAAATAAGAAACAGACACAGTTTTCATCATTTTTTTTAATGTTTAGGTGGGCCCTACTCCAGAATGTAGTCGTGCTTTGATGAAAATGGCTTATTGCCCGCATTGTCATGGCTTGCCAGATCTGAAACCATGTTCACCTTATTGCTTGTATGTTTTGAATAATTGCTTAAACAATCATATTGCTTTTGGAAGTGAATGGAGTTCTTTTATTGGTAAGTGTAAATGCTTGAGACAAAACTACTGTATCTTTCAATTATTTTCTGATTTTGCAATGCTTGAAAATTAATTTTCTTATTAGTGTTTTTCTGCTATTAAATTGAGCTTTAACATATTGTGATCTGGAAATATGAATACATTTATACTCAGAAATGAAGATATTTTTAAAGACATGTCTCTGTATAATATGTTGCATAGTTTGTAATTGATTTTAGGGCTTTTGAATTTTTTTTTCTTTTTGCAATATGCTTTTTTTAATTTTTGAAGTATAAGAGGTAATTAACCTTTTTTTGTGTTGTATGCTTGAGTGTTATATTGAGTAGTATGTTATTGAAAAGCCTTGTTGGTATTCTTTATGCGATGTTTTCTTTGCAAGCACCATATCATAATATTGCTCTTAAAAGAAGCACCTTTTATTTAACAAAAATATTAAATTGAAGCCAAATTAAAATTCTAATGAGTGCAATATATACAAATCATAAGTATCACTCACTAGAGAAAAATATTTCTTTTGGAATTATTTTTAAAATATAAATGAGTAAAAAAAAAGTGATGGGGTAAATTCATATTATCATTATTAACAGATTTTCTAATATAGAAAAGTTGAGCCTTCAGCCGAAATTTTAAAGTAATTGATCAAGTCTTTTTTAGTGTTATATATATTTGGGGGAGGGGGAGGGAAGGGAATCCAAATACAACTAATTATATGCATCTCTGCTAATGAAGTAAAAATTTATACAGCAAGTGCATTGCTGTTTAGATGTATTTTTTTTCTCTGTAATTCTGTAAAATTTTGCTAACTTCCATTCATTTCTCATCACTTTCATACAAACTCTCAATTCGGGTAATTCTAACCAATTCTTTTGATAGAGAATGTATTCTCTTTTTTCTAATTTTGTGTTTGTAATAATTTTAAATACCTTATCTAATTTTGAATTTTTTTTTCTAGTTTTCTGCTGATTTCAAAATTTATAGAATATTGTATTTCAATGATTCAGTGTTGCTAATTTTATATACAATGCACTATCTTGTGTAGATGCTGTACATAGACAAATATAATAGTCTTCGATTCTTTTTTGTTTGAATGAAGCTACTAATACTGTAGGTGAAAGGTAGAACAGGAAATTAGGTGTGCATTTGTTTGCTCTGCAAATGAGATATTTACAAATGGAATTTTAAATTTGAGTAGAATGGGCAAGTTGAAGCTTAAATTGTGAGTTTGAATGGCAGAGTAAAAATACAGGAAAGCTTGCAAATTGTCATCCTAAAATGTCATTGTAAAATTATATAATAAATAATTGGAAAAGGGAGGTTCAAAAAATCCTGCAAGAGAAGAACTCAGTGATTCCTATCACTTTGACAAATAAAGGATAAGTGCCATCTTCTGCTAGATTTAACAGAATTAAATTACTGCAATTAATTAGAGCAAAACGATATACCAGATTGCTATATATATATATATGATAGGTGATTTCATTTGTTTGTTATCTTGAAAGTGTTAACTTTTAAAAATAATTCTTTTAAATATAGATTCCCTTATCAATCTTGTATCTCGGCTTGAAAACTCTTATAACATTGAGTCTGTTTTGGAACCGATCGATATAAAGATTTCTGAAGCAATCATGAACTTTCAAGAGAATGGAGTTGCAATATCTAAAAAGGTTGGTTTTTCATATTTTAAGCAGTTTTAATGTTATTGTGAATATATATATATATATATATATATATATATATATACATACACACACACAGTCAAAATAATTTTCTTTTGCCATTTCTTTTTGTGGTAATATATTTAGTTTATCAATATATAACGGGAGTATCTATTCCACTGCCCATTTGTTGCAGTGATTCAGTCTTTTTAGAGGATTGTTGTGAAACATGAGTTGAACAAAGTGATTTACTTTTTAAAGAGACAGCTTCGATTTCTACAAGTCTGTTTAATAAAGAGAAGGAAGTGAAATGAATCATTATGAAAATGTTGCTATCTTTAATTGAAAGTCACTGTAAAATTTTGAAATTTCAATAGATTTTATATAAAGAATAGATAAAGTTGGAAGAAATAATACCTGACTCATAAACATAGAATTTAAAATGAACATAATATGATGTCTTTTATAAAAATGTGACAGATTTTAGCTTACTTTTTTTTATTTAAAGATAACTGTTTCACATAAAATATTTTTACTGAACTTGATTTTGACTGAAAATGGCTACAGAATTAACTCGAAGAACTATGATATGTGAAATCGACGAAATACGCTTAAATCGAAGCCTAACTGTGCTTTCGAATTTTAACTTATTAATGGCAAGAACCAGGAAAGTAATTATTTCAAAAACGTTATTTAATAAAGAATGTACATTACTGGCATATCAATATAAAATAATATGTATGAAAAGTGAACAAAATCATCCCATAAAATCGAATTCTTCTAATTATTCAATGACATTTTATTCGCATATAATTTCTTCATTGTATACTAAAGTCTATTTTTATTTATTTATTTATTTTATTCATTGCTTTATTGCTGGAATATGTTTCATTAGATTGTATTGTGTCTTAAATTTGAAACTGCTTTCTTAACAGAGCAGAGGTTTTCTATTAAGTTGTAGTTGTCATTTTTTAAAAATTTCGATCTGAGCTTTCAGCTTTTATAGTAGCAGTTTGTTCATCAAGTATCTATCCTCTACTCTGCAATCCAACACTTCTGTGACATCATTGCAACCAGTTTTCAAAATAATGACAAGTTTTTCTATTACAGGAGTGATTTAATTAGTTTTTAGCTCATATTAAATATCATAGAAAATCACCATGATGTTAGTATATATTGTGGTAACATATAAGATTTCAAATAGTAGCTAGAATACCCAACTTTTTGTTTCGTATTCCAACTTGTAACTGAAATGTACTGGCATGGGGAGAAAGCAGATTTGTCGAAACCATGGTATTGGAGAACGGGAAAATGCTGTGGCTTGAAACGCCTATTTTATTTACAAAAACTATAAGTCATCATCTATGATTTTAGACCTTGAATTTGAACCAATAGATCGCATCAAACTAAAGAATGAAATCGAATATATAATAGATTATAATTCTTGATAGATTTATTGAAACCGCTCTTTTCATTCTTCGCAATTTGTTCAAGAATTAATTCTGGACCAGCAAATTTCAAAAAGTTCTATTACACAAGTCGGTAATGATAACTTATATAGTGCTTGTCTTTCACTAATCTTTGGGAGATCAGAAGAATTAATACCAGTAATTGACTTCAAGAAATCAAACTAATGTTTATTTAGCCTTTTCATTCAACAAGAAATCACTTTTCATTTAACCTTTTCATTTCACAAAATTTTTCATTTAGCAAGAAATTACTTTTCATTTAACTTTTTCATTTCACAAAATTTTTCATTTAACAAGAAATCAAACCAATTTGATTTCTTCTTAAATAAAATAGTTCATTCATGGTATAATTTGACTTAAAATGTATCAGAAAATTCAACACAATTTTTAGTTTTCAAAATGACAGTACTGGAATTATTGATACTACTATCCAATAATTGACAATTTTCTAAATCACATTAAAGAATGGTGTGTTCCTGTTCTATTGGATGTTGATATAATTAGTTAAGAGCTGATTAGCAGTTAAATATGATAGTTTCCACCTTGTACTCATTTAGCTGATTATGCTTGAGAGTTGTCAGAAGCATGTGATGACACTAATGCAGTTCAACTTTATACATTGCTTCATTGTCATGTGTTGCAAGTTCCAACCAATGGGGGCTGGTTCATTAGGACTGCAGATCTGTAGCGTCTCTTGAATTTTTTAAAGTTTTTATTTCCGAAATTTCTTACTTTTCCACATAGACTATTTTTGTTTACTTTGCTGTTCTAAGAATCTGATAATCAGGAAAAAACAATAAAAATAGTAGATAACAAGCAAAAGATACGCAGGTCAGGATGATTAATTTTGCAGCCTATGATAATCCTCTGTGCAAACCTAAGTATTCCTTTTCCTCTTGAATTTAGAGGTGTTGGAGCTGCTGTCGGAACAAACCTGGCTTGGAGAGGTGACCATTTAAAAATATATATATATATCAACTAAATTTTCATTCTTTCTCTTGGGTTTTTTATTCCTGTCTGTTTCATTTTGGATGCGTATGATTTATGTTGATTTGACAGAAATATATCATGTTTATAGAATTTTCTTTTAGAGGTTTTTTCTTCTGTTAGAGGTTAAAAGTACTTGGATCATTTTCTAAAACGTTATTCAGATGAACAGTTTCTGACATATTAATTATTATTATTACATCTAAATAGCATGAAAGTTGCAAATCAGTTATTTCGCTTTTTATTTGATATTAATTTTTCGATGATCGTTAGCGAATTGACCAGGCGAAGTTAGTATTATGTGGAGAAGGAGAATGATACTTATATTTGTTTATTTATCTCTTCAACATTCAAATAATTTTCTGTTGACAAAACTACTAGTTATGTAATATGCTTGAAATGCCAGAAAATTCATTTGTGGATTTGAAATTTAAAAAATTTAAGTTGCTTATGAGTAAAGTTCTTTTTATAAAACATTTCAATCTCTTGATAAATATATTTTTTGCAGCATTGCTAATTTCTGACGAGTCACCATTAATTCCAACTGTCCTTGTAGTATGTTATTATTAGAATTGCTAGTGACTTATAAATGAGGCAATTTTATTTATTATTTATCATGCATATATTTAAAATAGAAATGAAAGACATTTGAATATGTTGATTTTTGTGTGATGTTTTTCTGTAGTAACTGGTGGTAAATTTAGTTTCAATTATGTAGAAGTAATTTTCAACTTTTAAAAATGTACTTTCTGAAATTTTAATATTATTTTGAAAGAGATGTTATACATTGTTATTTGTCTAATGCTTATTTTTATTTCATTTTTTCTGATGGTAGTTTTGTGTTTGATTATCAAAACTTAATTTCTTTGAAAAAAATTTCAGTTATTTCATAAATGTGGAAAACCACGCCTAGGAAAACGTGATCTTTCTGATCAGGAAATTCCATTAGAAAAACTTAAATTCCTGCATAATCATGGTGCTCGGCCAACTACTGCTGCAGGCACAAGTATTGAAAGATTAGTTGATAATCTGAAAAAGAAGACAAAAAGAATTAAGAAATTTTGGCAAGAACTTCCGTTAAAAATGTGCAGTCATTCATTAATGGAAGAAGGATCACAGGGCTGTTGGGACGGCAATGCTGAAACAAAGTAAATATGTTTTTTTGTATGTTAATGTTGTATGTTTTAATAAAATATAGCTTGTATTAGAGCATGGATGACACTATCTATTGTTAAAAGGCTGTATTATATTTATTATTTCTATGCATTAGTTTGATATTTTAGGTGGAAAGAAAAAAATGGGAAAATTTCAATTTGAAACATCTTTCTGGTTTGTACTGAATAAGGTTATTATATGGGGAAAAAAAAGAACACTGTATATGTCTGATGCTTTAAGCGTATTTAATTTATTTTTTCTTTAAAATTTTAATTAAAAAGCTACACATTGAAATTCTTACAATTAATCAGATTATTAAGAATATTCTTAAAATTATAGATTTTAAGAATATTACTTTCAAAGAAACAGTACTTTTTCGTATTATATCTAAATATTATTGAGTTTCTGTTATCAGATGGGAGTAATCAAAAATATACTGTCATGTCTATTATATTAAATACAGAAAGATAATATTTGGTAAAAATATTGACCCACTTCTTCAAAGTTTTGCAATCGTTGAAACCGAATAAAATTTTATTTAAATCATAGCATATATTTTTGAAAATTATGTACAATTCATTTAGGAATTTCAGATAATATGTAAGGAAGATCTGAACCATGAATACTTTTATGGAAATGCTGTGCAGGGATGAAGTGAAATCGTAGAATAAAGAAAGAAATGCGAATCAGTTTTTTTATTAGGAACTGGGCAGTCTCCAAATTAAAAAAAAAAAAAAATTACAACTTTTTTGGATTTCTAAAAAGTGAGGAATTGCTAGACTTATATAAAGCTAAAGTGGAAATGCTTTATCTTTAAATGAGAGTTTGAATGCATTTAATTTTTAAAATTTGTGTCGTCAAACAAGCTTTATGTTGAGAGAACAAATAAATTAAAGATATTGCATGTTTATACAATAAAGGGAGCACGATTCTGAGTTTTTTTTATTGACTTGTAATTATGAACAGATTGGAAGTGCAATTATTTTAAATGCTGTTTCGTACATTAAGATTATGGACTGTATGAGAGAAATTACCTTTAGATCTGGATATTAATATGTAATTGATATCCTTTATTTTTAGTATGTAATTTTTTATTAAGTAACTTCATGTTTGAAAAAACTCAAAAATAGAACTAAAAATCCTTTGTTTAACATAGAAATGTCCTTGTTTCATCATTTTTATCATTAGAAAGCAGTATTCCTTTTATTAACAGTGCTTAAATTTTTTTTAGGAATGTAAATGCTTCTATTAAGCATCTTCTTCCCTTCAAAGATTCTAAAGAGCCTAATGAGAATCCAATAATAAATCAGCAGATATTGACCTTGAACCTTATAAGTACCAAACTATCACATGCTTATAAAGGTCTAGATGTTGAATGGGAAGATTCAGGTAACAATTTATAGATATTAAATGTATCTGTGATATCCGGTTGGAGTGGTGTGCCATAAATTCTTTTAAATTGTTTTATTGATAATATGAAATCTTTAGTAATCAATCTATATAATAAACTAAATGTTGTGTTAGTAATTTACTATGCCCTGTGGTAATAAGGATTTAAATGTTTAGTGTTCATTTGTTTCAATTACATTTTATTTTTACTCTAAATTACATGTGTTTCTTATCAATTTTTCTTTTTCTTTTTTATTAAATGTATTCATTATATTACATGGTGTGTGTTGAGGTGAGATTTGCATAAGCAATTTGATGGTATGCTTATTTATTTTCATTTCACCACTTGTTGTACTTAAATAAAAAAAAAAAAATGTATAATTTACATATAAATTTTTTGTTTTTAATTAGGTCATTTGAAATTTTTTTGTGATTATACACTTTTTCTTTTTGTCTTAACACATTGATTGCTGTTTATATCTCATTGCAATGAAATAAATACAATTTTTATTTTTACGAAAAAAACTCCAAGAAAATTGTCAGAGATAAAAATTTGTTACTTTGTTCATTAATATTTTGAGTATTGATATGTTATTACACACTTTAAATATTGACTCTAATTATTATCGTTTAATAAAAGTAAACATCATTATATTGGAAAGTTTATGAATTTTACCCCTTGAGAGATGCCTTTTAGAATTCAGCTGGAATTTGAGTGTATGAGCCGCCGCTGCTCCAGTTTATAATCAATTTTTTAAAATGTGATGTGTTATTTTAGGGCATCCTGAAAAGAGCTGTGAATAATTTCTTACTTTTTGACTCTTGGCACATCAACTGCTTAAAAAGAGTATTTAAATCGCACTTTTAATCATGACTATGTAAACATTAATGCTTATTTCGGACAAGCATCTTCTTATATGAATCAAATTTTTACTCTATTTATATATATTATTGTAAAAATGCAAAGATTTAAAAAAGTATAGGATGAAAAAAAAAAAAAAATAATGACGTCTTTAGATCTTGGAGAATATATTTACTGTTGTTAGTGGATAATAATTTAAAGTGGTTGTTTGATAGTTCGCGGCATTTTCGGAGACTTTTTTTTTCTGGGAAACACATTTTAAATAGTTTTGGAATATTTAAATGAAATACTGTATTTTATAGATAAACTGACAATTTATTTATTTAGTTTGACACAAAGCATGCTATTTTTTTTTTTTTAAATGAGATCGAAGTACTTTGCCTTGTATATCTTGTACTTTTACCTTCTCCCTTTTTTGTTTTTGATTCGTCAAATCGCTTAATGCATTGATAGTGTGTTAAAAATAACATATTAAATAAATATTATGAATTTAGAACTCTCTGTAGGATAGAAAGTTAGTTGTTTTTTTACCAGTTATAAAATAACCTTAAACTGAAATCTTCCCTTCCTCCTACAGCTGCTGTAGTCTTAGACAAATAGGCTAACATGTACACATTCAGTACAGTATTGCGTTATTTCGAAAAAGTTTTGGCCTTATTTTATGTACTTGAGTTCTAATTGATGTAGGAACTGTGATTATTTTTTATTGGGATTCATATGATTAAAAGAAATAATGAATTTCACTGTCTCTTACTTTTCTTTTTTTATTGTATTCCATGTAGTAACAATTTCTCTTGTCTCCTATTCATATATTAAGAGAGTTTCATAATGTGTGTAATTATTGAGTTATACTGAATAATTGAAATTCTCCTTTTCTGTTGTAGCTGATTCATCTAGTGGTAGCGGCAGTGGCAGTGGCTTTGGGCATATAGCCACAGCTGAAGATTTTGAAGACTTGTTTTTCAGTGTGCCAAGAGCTTTACCAACTGATAAAGTACCTCCTTCATATCAAACACCTGCCACTACATCTTCAGGAAATTTAGTATATTTTTCATTCAACATTTTAATATTAGTAATTTTCACAAAATGGGCTCTAAGCTAATATTTTTTTCTGATGTTCTTCGTATATACGTATCATTATCAATACATATGACAGTTACTTTAAAGACTTGTTAGTACGTATTGAAAATGTTGATCGGAGATATTTTTATACTTACACTAAGTGTTCAATTGTGTTTTAGCTTCATTCAACTGTGTATATAGGTATTCTTTCAAGTATCTCAATCATATCATTTTTGATCGTCAAAAATACATTTAACTAATTGAAAATTTGCATTTCCCCCTTCAGATTCCTGCCATTTTTATTGCAATTGTTTCTAAGTGTATTATTCAGCTTTTATTTGTTTTGTTTGTACTTAACTTATTATTATGTAATAGTAAATGAAAGTATCAGTTTACACAATGTTGTTTTACTTGTAGTTATTCTGTATTTGTTTGTGTTTTAAATACTTTTTATACAACTTGAGACGTGTAATTATAATTACATAAGCTGCTTTTTTAGATAATTTTCAAAAGCTGTTTCATTTTCTTTAGTTTAACGTGAGCAAGAGGCTGGTGAATTTTAATTTTGTTGAATTTCCTCTTTTAATCGATTCCAGTGCAATTTATTTTATTCTGATTTCATTATATCACTATCGAGGTGCATTGAGAATTATATTTTCAAGTAGATGTTAATTTTTTTTCTGGTATTTTCTTCAAGTTAGAAGTTTCTATTTGATTTATATTGAAATCAGTATACTCAATTATGTGGGCTTTTAAAGTCAAACTGTTAACTGTATCGATGTATTTTTAAGGATTTGTTTTTATATGTCGTATATCCTAAAGATATTGCTTTGAAAATGCAACTTATGCATATGGTTCCCATTTGCTTTTAATCATAACGTTGTTTGTAAGGCTGAATAAAAGTTTAATTTCAAATTTGTTTCCAACTGGGAAATAACGTGATTTTAACATTGTGTTCAACTTTTGTTGCCAATAGTAATTTTTTTTTTTTTTTTTTTTTTTTTTTTTTTTTGTAAAAATGTGGTAGAATGCTTTTCTCTATTTTTAATAATTAGCAAAGTGAGTGAATAATTTTTCTTTTGTTTTGCAGATTGCTTCTAAATATTTCTGTTTAAATAAATTTCTGAAGTTTTTCTAACCACATGCATTTATTAAAAATTTAGGTAATTTTGGTTGATTTTCAATGACAAAAATCTCAGAATATTCATGTGTCTAAAAACTTGTTAAATTTAAAGTATTGACAAGATTAAAAAAAATATATATATTTGTGGTAAGTGACGTATAAAAAGGGAGTTCAGACTCTTCATGATTGCATTTATTGTCAGATAAAATAATAATGTTCATTTTTCTGCATTTGGAATTTTTAAGACATTGTCTTCTAAGCAAAATTTATAATTGTTAGTATAATGCCATTGTAGAGCATAAAATTGTGTACATATAGTGTACTATCGTTCACTAACTGTACTATGCATTAAAAACTTGTTAGCATGAAAGCTAGCAATTTAATCGTTTTTATTCCCATTCTAAACTATTATATGTGTTAAGTACTGTATTCGTTTGTGTCTACCAACATTGTATTACTCTCGATTGTAAGTCGTGTTAATTGAAATCATGAAAACTATATTGTATTGTATTGCAGGGAAACTATATTGTAATTGTTATTTTTATATATATCTATATATTTTGTTTCTTGAATTAAATTTCCATTTTGTGCTTTTTTTTAACACAAACTGTGTTTTGTTTGGTTTAGCTGACTGATACAGATTTTTTTTAAAAGCTGCTTTAAATGAATAATTTTGAAGTTACTTATTTGCTGGATAAATTCTGTATTTCAAACAGTTTAAAAAACTCACTATATGGCATTTATACAAAACATCAGTATCAGTAGATTATTTTAAATAATTTTGAATATATCCGTGTATAATTTATTCGGAATATTTGTGATAATTTCACATACAATTTTTAAATGACTACTTTTAGAAAATTGTATTAGTTTTTTAATCAGTTTTTCATTAAACAGTTATAATTTTCTGTGATAGATATTAGATTTTATCTACCATTATAATATTGAAATGGCCAAGTATTAACTGAGCAGTCAGCATTGTATGTATTCAGAAATTATTGGCTTTCAAATTAATTAGAAAGTGAGGAAGTAAAAAATAGGAAGTGTTTGAATATGTCGCACAATGGAGGACTGTTAGAAAAATTAAAATATCTCATGAATGCTTTGTTAGCATTTGATCTCTATAACTGATTAGTGTGAAGAGAATAAAGAAATGAGGCGGTAATCTTGAAAAATCGATTATTTCTTCGAAAAGGAAGAGTATTTAATTTGAATGGGGTAATTGTCATACCTTTGTTTAGCTCCAAATTACATTTTTATGTCTTGTAATTTTTTAAAATTTTTATTTTGGATGTATGTTTGAAGTATTTTGTTAGTTTTCTATAATCGTTGCCAAGTTTTTTCAAACTCGTATCCCTTTCAGAGCACATTAAATGGAGTTTGAGAAATTCTGTTATAACTATCCAAATGGAAGAAAATTACCCTAACAGTATTCTCCTTTAGATAGCTTTATTTTTTTTTCAAACGAAAATATGTTGTTTTATATTAGAAAAAAGTTAGAATTAAATTTTAATATGTAATTTAGGCTGTTATTTATGTAACACTTTTTTTACTCAACGTATTAAGTGTTTGGAAAATTGATGAAAGAATATTGTCTATGAATGTGGGCTAACAAAATAGCCTTTTTCTAACATTTCTGTACAGTATTTGAAAAATGCTATTGATTTCCGATACCTTGTTCCTTTCTTATTGCGGATTGACATTTTTGCTGATTCCTATAATGTTATACATAATTTATTTTACTTTTTATTTTTAGATGTAAAAAGAAAGCAATATTATAATCAAAATCTTATGAGCTTTATTATTTTAGATGTTATTTTTCTTAAATTTAAAATTCAGTTTTTTTTTTTTTTTTTTTTTATACTACAAATATTTTATGTTCATGGATTTTCTCCTATGATATGCACTGATGAGCCATTATGTTTTTTCCTTTTAAATCTTAAAATATATTGAATGAGGTATCTATGGATTGAGTGGCGATGTATAGTCTTGTCTGATAAAATGTCTTCACACTCCGACTCTTTTATCAGATAATGCTTTGTAGATAAACATGGATCATGAAGACACTCTTATCTACTTCATAACTTGAAGGTGGCAATGTTTTTTCTTCATTTGCACACCCTTTCTGATGTGTAGTTATTAAGATATAAAGTATAAGAAATAAATTTTCTTTTATGTATTCAATGGTTATGGTATAAATAGTTTTTTCTGTTGTTGCAATAGATGCAGTTGTGAGAAAAAGGCTAATCTGTGTGCATTTGAGCATACTTTTCTTTTATATCTGCAGAATATTAATTGTTTTATTAGAATTGTTATAATGTAATGGCTCATCAGTAAATGACCCATGTAATTATTTTACTATTAATACAAATTTGGACTTTTCTGAAATTTAGAGCAGTTTTTTTAAATTGATATCAACATTTTGAAAGATAATTTAAAATTGTAAAATTTTGAAAAAATTGATTAATTTATAAAATAAGCATTTTTTTATGCTGTTGTATTATTAACTGCATTTGCCCAATGTGGATTGTTGAATGCTTATGTGCGTCTACATTTATATTTCTCAACTATTTATTTTTTCTGTCAATTGTGTATACCCACTCTGGATATTTTGGAATTGGCATTATTCACTCACATTTTGTTTATACCTCCCTAATTTTATCTGTTTATATTTCTGTTGATACAAAACCCTTAAGTTATGTATAATGAAGTATGACAGATTTCTTTTTAATAAAGTTTTTATACTTATTGCAATGTGTCTAGAAATTACTTTAACTTGAATAAGATTTGTGTCTTGTTATATGTTGCATACTCTCTCTGAGTATAAATTTAATTTTTCATTGTTATGATCTTGTGATAACAATGGTTCTGATTTGCATGTAGGTTCTAGGCATCATCGCGGTGTATCTAATACAAATCGATATATTGTATATGTACCAGAGCTTTAAAAAAAACACAGTTATGTTAGTATTTTTAATTTAGGTCATAAAATATTCGTATTTTTACTTCCAATAAAATGATCAAAATATAATGATGTTCCAATCATTTCTATAGAGAGCGTTGCTATAGCATAATGATTTAGCTATGCTTACGTTTTTCAATGTATCATAATATTTTATCTTTTCAGTAATGAAGTAATTTTTAAAATGTTACGTTTTTTAATGCAATTTAGAAAATTTCAGCCTCTTTCATTCTTCATACTTATAGAAAACATTTATGCCTTTTGTACGCTGAATTACATAGTTTTGACAAATCCCTAATTCGAAATTTAATGTTATGAAAAAATAATTTGGTATATGAATAACAAATTTTTATTTAAAAAGTATTAATAATGGATTTAGTTTAAATATGCAATTAGAATATGAACTTAATCTTTAGATAAAATGTTTACAGTTGAAGAAATGTGAATAAAATTTCAGAAATTTAAAATTATAATCCCAAAATATGAATGAGTATTAAGTATTATGGAGTAAAATGCATTTGGGAAAGAATAATCCAGTAGATTAAAAGTTTTAGGAAAGGCTTTCAATTCTGAGGGTATTAGAATACATGGAAAAATTTAAATAATAAGAAAATGCTTCCATGTACATTATCATCCATAGAAACTCATTGAAAACATAACTAAAATCCAAACATATTTACGTCAGTAGTCAACTTATGTTTTTGCTGTGTTTTGCTTTGTTTGTGAAAATCGAATGATGAGTATTGTATATAAACGATTAGAAACGTTCATGCACACAATAGATAGAACATATGAAAGACAATTAAAACAACACGGTTTTAATGTCTGACAATTTAAAGGAATCATAATCCTGAAGTTCAATCTGAACGATTTAACTGAAATTAAATATAACCATTGTTCCAGGCAAAACAACTGGCCAGGATTGGGTGGCTAGTAACAAATCAAGTATCGCTAGGTTTAGGATTTTAGTTTAAGGCTAACCAATATCTCATATATCCTTTTAAGATGGGTATCAGGCCCAAGAATCAGGAAGAAAGGAACATTCCCTGTTTTTCTAAGCCATTAAAAATCCAAGTTTATTGCCTCCTTCAAACACTCATAAGACGACTTATCCTTGCCCTCCCCATTAATAAAATAATGTAATTATGTAAAATAAATTTCAAAACAAAACAGTGGTTTTCTGTATAATACATTTAAAACAGAAATTTATGTTAAGATATATTTGTATATTTAATTCAGTCTTTTAACATATTTTCCGATAAAGTAAAATTAAATTAGCATTTTTGAACGATATTCATTGGCATTTTAGTGCTAAATAATGAAAGAAAAATTAAATTTTGGATGGGGACAAAGGTACATATTAAGGAGCTTTAAAACGATATTTTTGAAATGCAATAAAGAATTGTCAGTAAAAGTTTATTAAAGCAGAAACAAATATTGAAAAATATCAAAATATTAAATGTCACTGTTAAATTGAATTGAGAAAACTTATCCATAATTTTTTTATAACAATTCTTTTACTACATTTTCAATAAATAAGAGTCACATCTCATTTAAATGCGGTTCATTTATTCTATTCGATTTGTAGTTCTTTGTGCAGTTTAGAATAGAAATCGGTCGCTCTCCGTTTGCATTACAAATTGCCATGAATTTCTATTAGATTTTAATTTGGAGGAAAATCAAAAGATAACTAAAGAATTTTTACTTGGAATATTTAATTACCATTTGTAAATTACTGCATTTAGAATTTTTTCACTGATTTAGAAATAAGTTAATATTATTCTTACTAACTTAGGAAATCGTTAGATAGGTCGTTTTTTCGAAATAATCAAAAATTCGACGATTGATGCAGAAAAATCTACTCTAAATTTATACTTTTCTTTTGATAAATATAAAGCAGATAGCAATTCTTTTTATACTTTAAACTAAAAAAGATAATTGTTGATCTAATAAACCGATTTTTTAATCATTTTTATATCTTAGAAACTTTTTGAATATCACTGTTTTTGAAATTATTTATTAATCAGATTTTTCTCAGCGTTTTCGTTAATGTTTATTTACTCCTAAGTTTCATATATTTGGTTTTTTTTATTCATTCATTTTTTAAAAAAGAAAACGCCTGTGCGGGCAACTGTCATTGCATATAATTTGAAATAAGCCTGAGAAAAAATATTTACCATTCTACCCTATATTCCCATTAACATTGTGTATTTTATCGAGATAATTCCAATTTCAAAAGGAAATATCTCAAAATATAGTCTGGACTGATTCTCTTTACCTGTGAAAATTTGATCCGCATGGAATGCTTGATCAAATTTGATATGCATCAAATTTTAAATAGGTATCAAATGACGGATGATCCTATCTATCACTAAAACTAATTATTATAAATGGAAAATAGAATAAATTAATAAACGATATATTATGAAATAGCACTGAAGTAATATTTTTAGAGTTATAACACTTTGAAAAATTATATATTTTTGAAAATATGTAAAAGCATATGGAATAAAAAGTAAAAACGATAAACATCATAAACGTCCAAGACATATTCCACTCATGTACATTGTACAGTCTTGAGATAATTGCAAATAATAAAGATCTACCAATCTATCCACATATATGCCCTTTCCTGACATACTTCCAAAGCACACAAATATGTAGAGTATTACCGAATTCGACTGACAGTTTCAGATAGGTGATAGTAGACTTTAAGAGGATTAAATATTATCTTAGGTTATAGAGCCTCAAACGACATTTAATCGGTGAAAATTGCAAAAGTTGATTGGATAAACGAATGCACGGATGGGCAATCAATTCTTAGTTCGTCGATGTTGGCTGTGCAGTGACGTCACGGCCTCAAACTCGCCCAATCCCATTAAAAATTTCTTGTCCATGCTCTTTATGACGTTTAACTGTGATGCATTATCTGTATTGTAATCCTGCTTTACATCTAATTAATATTTCCTACTTATTACTTTACTCATCACACCCTTCATATAGCTATTTTTGAGATTTTTTTCCTTTAAATGAGGTTGCAACTCTGCATATATATATATATATATATATAAAGAAGAGACAATCCAGTCTTCACGGTGAAGCTACATCGATAATGAAATGCCAGTGGAAACTAGTTGAACTGGCTTTATTTACTCCTCACTATTTGCTTGCAGATAAATTTTTCAAGCTTCAATTAAATTATGATACTTATTCTAATCGAAGTGATAAGAAAAACTCACGCCGAAACAACCGATTATTAGCCGTTTCACGTCGATCTATCAACCATTTTCTATCTCAGTGAAATTCAAATTGTTTTCTCTCAAGCAGTTTCAATTGGATCTAAGCGAAATACAGTTTATAGTTATTGATGTACTAGAGCTTGTAAAATAGTGAATCGCAATTTGGAGTGAGGTTCGTTATTACAAAAACTAGAGAGATATTAAATTATTATACACACACATACCACCACCACCACCAAATGTGGCCTCTGTTATTGTATAAAGTGGTGTTGCACAACAACGCAGGCCACAGCCCAGTATAATTAGTTTCGTTTGTGTTTCGAAATTCCAGATTACCTTCCTGTCCAATTGGGGGCGCCTCAGATATGGGGTTAGAAGTTTCCGGCATGGTGGTTGGCTTTAGCGACCCTGGTGGGGATAAAAACGTATGCAGATGGCTATCTTCTACCGATTACAGGGCTTGCTTCCTATGGGAGGGATTGTACCGCGATCAGAGATGGCCCTTACGACACAGCCATAGTTCCCGCCTATGCTCTTGCGTTGTTTCGATCATTCAATTTTTTCGAATACCTTAAGGTGAGAAGGAGTAACCACTTTTTGTTTTGGATACCATTCCTCCAGATAAGATTTCATTTTTTCTATCTCTTTAGATTCCACAAAAATGTCTTACTCGCATTGTATAGTATAAGATGCGACGCACTAGTGATTGACCACCCATTCAAAATCCTTCTTCCGTCAGGGAATACGTAGTATGTGGGCTGGTGGAACTAATGAATAAAATAATATCCATCACCCTAATATAAATCGCCATCACATTAATATAATCACCAAATGTAGGGGACTATGTTGAGAAATGAATTTTTATTATATACCATAAATAAATATGTTTGATTTTTATGTTACACTTATTAATAAAAAAGATAGCAATAAATTATTAGACACAAATGTATGAGATCCTCCCTTGTTAAAACAGAACTCGTCTTATATTTTAAAACCTTTTATTCCGTATAGATATTCCATGTGTCATATAGAATAAAATTCCTTATTTTTAAAAACATTTTACTTAATTTATAGTAGTGTGGTGGTATTATTTTTGGTTTATTAACTAATCCAATCAGTGAAACAATATATTTATTAGAGTTATGCTATACATGGACAAATTTAAAACACTGATTTCAAAAGATTATATACAAAACATAGAAAGGAGGAATGTTTTAGTAACAGCTGATTTGTTGCTCACTTGAAAATTTTTCTTTTCCAGAGGACGCTGCTGCTGCCGCCAGTGACAAACAGTTATTGTCAATGCCACCGGCATGATTACTATCTCCTTCCTTTGGTCTTTTGTATTAGATGTGGGAAGAGTTGTTAAATTGTCGATGTTAAAGTAATCCTTAAGTTGAGAAAAAGTTTTATATTTTATCTATACAAAATAAATTAATTTGATTAAAAAATTTCAGTTTGAAACTATTTCATTGGATTGCTTCAAAAAACAAATTTTAAATTTTAAGGATTTGATTGAATTATTTCTATTTATAAAATTGACTGCTCAAATAGTGGAGGTGGCTAGTAGAAAATGAAGGAAATAGCTCATACAGTAAATTTCAAAATTTCAATTCATTGAAATGTGAGAAAAAGGATGTTTAAGTTTCATGAAATATAAATGCATGCTTTGAATTTCATGACTTTCCACCAAAATAATAAAACTTCGCTGAATCATAAAACACTAAACCGTACTAAGAATTTTAACTTCTTGTATATTTCAATCGATTTCAGATTCCGTGCATTCAATGAATATATGTGCAAATGATTTATTTGGCAGAATTTATTGAAGCAGAAAAACGCTCCGTTGTATTGTTTTATATATATATATATATATATATATATATATATGCAATATTTTAAAAACATTATTTCAAATAAATGGTTTATCAACAAAATATGTTTCACAAAATGTTAAATTGACTAAAGAAAATGGATCGTATTCACACTTTAAATAAATTTTTATATGGTTTCTTTCTATCTGGTTTTTAACGAAAATTCCATTTAACCTATCGTTTTCTTAGGTTTTCAAATGAATTCAAAACTGTTTATAACAACCTTGTGTGTGTTATTTTAAATGTTTATGCACGGACGAATACAAATGATACTTAAAACAAAGAGAAAATTTGACGATTATTATTGTGCAAAGTAAATAACAACCTTAAATATGATCCTATTTTTGATGCATTTGAATAGAATTTTATTTTAAATACTTATTGATAAAGTTATGTGTGTGTTATTTTAATAATGAAAAGAAAATTAAAAATGTAAAACTTGAATATTTCAAATTTTGATTAGCACAATTATTACCTATTAATACTGTTATTAAAAATTTTAATCCTCTTCCAAGCACTATACAAACAAAGTTTCTTATCTTCTGTAATTTCAGTCAACATTTCAGATATAACTTTTTCAAAGAGAAATTTACAAAGTCATTATATTAAGAATTTATTTGCAGAATTTTATCTTTTCGTTTCTTTTCCTTAAAAACATCAATAAAATTGATGAACTGTTTCATAAGAGATGATCTTTTATAGCTTCGTTTGTATATCTGAGCTCGTGAGCACTCTAAAAAATATTCAGTCTTTCAGTTCTATCTACAAATAACTACGAATTGCCTTGCAGTATGTTCCAGATATTGTATTATCATTGAACAGTATCTATATATCTAGTATATACTCCAATCTTACAATATTTATCTCTGTTCGTAGATAGCATGTCTAAGAGATGAATTGATTGATGTTCTTATAATTTTTCAGAAGGCGAGATATTATTTGCACATTTAGAAATTTTCACAATTTGTAATTTCATGTTGTAAAAAGGATAATTTGCTTTTATGTTCATTGCAATATAGTTTTGAGGAATTTTATTGAATCTTTTCATTTTGATTAATTAATCAGATTGATTAACATTTGATTTAGAAACTACGCTAGATCTATTTTGGCATGAACTTCACAATTTCGAACAATAGTTAGATATAGAAGACGATACATGAGCTTGCTACTACTCTACAAACTGTCTAACCACAACAGTGGAATACATTTTGAACCCCGATAGGCTATGTTAGGTGAAATCCACTTACACAATGTACTTTTAATGCAAATAAGGAATTGCGTTTCATGCATATTTTAGGATTACATTTCATATAATTTAATTTTTTAAAAATAAAATAAGATAGACTAATTTATTGAGATAGCATTTGCTAATTTGGATTGTTGGTTAAAGAATTTGGGGTGCCTTTTAAAAAATTTAAACGACGAATGTGATCAGCAAAGCATTATAAACAGTTTATAATAAGTTTTTGGATGGAAAGAAGGTTTAAACGTTAAAATCTGTCCGATCATATAATTAAATAGTATTTAGATTTTGTTAATAAAATTTCGCCATTTTTACTATTTTGCCAAAATTTATTTTTAAGTTTAAATTTAGAATTTTTTATAGGCGAAATATTGAAACTGATTTTCTTACGTAATTTTACGTCTGAAATGTAATGTTTTGCCATTTTAGTTTGTCAAAATATACTACTAAAAATGCTTAATATAGAGGCTAAAGTTAAATTATATACCAAAATATCTTGTTTTGGAATGTGGACAAAGGAAAGGAGTTCTCCTAGACTTTCCTTTTCTAAGAGTTCCTAAATGAATTATAAAGTTTTTAAACTCGAAATTAATAACTTGAACTTGAAAATTAATTCTAAGCCTTATTCTTTATTGTTCTCATTAAAAGAAGTCAAATTCTTTGTTCAGCTGTGAATAAATATAAAAATATAAAATGTGTATTAAAGGCATAGAATAACTAATGGTTGCAGTTGCTTAGTTCTAGCTAATGTTACAGTTTATTGTAATTTTCTGAAGCTTTGAGGATTATTTAAAAAATATTTAAAACTTCAAATGAACCGAATTTCTAAGACTATGAAATAAAGCAATTTAAATAAATGTTATTTAATATAATCATATTACGACGCATCGCACTTTATTTATTATTTTTTTTTCCATTTTGAAAAATTTGAGAAATTATAATTGATTTTAGGCGGAAATAAAATTATTATTGTTATTGAGTGCTCCGCATTAAACACATTTTGTTTAGTTTTGTGTACTTCAGATTTTGTAGGTTTAAAAGCATTGTTTACTCAGATAGTAGAATGAATCATAAAAAAAGTTACAAAGTAAAGCAGAATTTGATTGCAAGGAAGTTAAAATTTTACTTGAAATGATTATTGATTTTCTGAAAATACCTTAATAATTATTGATTGACACATTTGTCCAAATTCAGTGTGTCTTAAATATCTTGGTCCTATTAGCATTTTCACACATCTTAGAATAATATACTGATGAAAACAATGCTTGTTGCAGAATGAAATATTTATGTTCCTTTATATTTAAAAATAGTCTAAATAAGGCAATATTTTCCCAGATTATTTTGCAATATGATTGGCAGATCCGTATTTGACAAAAACAATTCGAGATTAACTTTGAATTCCGATTTTGAGCAATTATGTCCTTCGGATGTGCTGCCATCTTTCGATCGGCAAGAAAAACATTGTTATCTGAAAATTGGTACTCTGATTAAATGGAATTCTAAGATACGGGGTTTTTTTGGAATTGCGCATACACAATTTCCAATGGTTTCATAAAAATTATTGTTATGTAACTTCATAAGATTAAAGTAATTTTTCTCGAATGTTGTACAAGCTTAAATGTTTTTCTACAGTAGAGTTTCTGTTGAACAATTTCTAATAATTCATTACTATGTTTTTAAGAACTTCTTTAAAAAAGTAAAATGATTTTTTTTTTAAATAACAAACTCTGAATTTTGTGCTGGAAATATTTAAACATTGGCGGATATGATTATGCGAACTGTATCTGCATAGTTTAAATGCATTTGTATGATGAACAATCTTTTTCAAAATGAGATTAAAATTGCTTTTTTTAAAAATCATAACACAATTTTAGAACAGGAATTAAACATTTAATTTAAAAGTATAAAATTAAACAATATTTGAACTATTTTTAAATTACAATTAATATTTAGAAATTAGCATAATCCATTCTAACATTTTTATTTATTGTATGCTAAATATATTTAAGTTACGATTCGATCTTATGGATTTAATTATGCATCGTTAAAAAAAAAAGACAAAAAAAATGACAAAAAAAAAATGACAGCTTTTTAATTTAAACTATGCACTGTAGTTCCATAAAAATCTTATCATAAAAAATGTATTACCATTAAATAAGCACTTATATTAAAAGAAGAATATAATATGAAATGTTAAATTTTTTGTGTGAGTAATTTCAGTCTCTTGAATATTTTTCTTTGGTTATCTAAATCAAAAGTTTCTTCTTAATCAAATAGCTTGATGTATCAGACAAAAGATGGCATAGATTAATTTTAATTCCGTTTAAATATATATAAAAAAAGTTAATTGAGATGAAAATGAAATGTAAACTAAAATCTGTGTTTCATTCAATATGAGTAAAGCTTAAATTACATTATCTATGAAACTGTTAATAGCATTCTTAACAATGTAACAATGACAACGACTTTATTAATATTGTCTTAAAGCAAACGTTTTTAACTCTTTTATTTAATCAGGGCTGCTACGTGGAATATTGAAAAATTTTCTCAGGTGAATGATTTGATTATTTTTAGATTTAATGGCCTGTTTTTTACTTAAGGATTATTGGGTGAGCACCTCTTACTTTTTAACAGTCACCACGTCAAACTAGTATGAGGACGTTTGGGATTATGGCATAATTATTTGATATATGCCCCACTGGCATTGAGGGTGTTTCAAAAGGTCATTTTTTTGCAATAAAACATAGGTTTGGAAACGAAAAGTGGGTGCCACCATAGAGATTCTTTGAGAATTTAGTAAAAGAAAAAGATAACCAGATAAAATTTTCAGCACAGATTCAATGGAATGGAAATAGACATTAATAACATTGCATATCACATGAAGCACGACAAAACGATAACGACATATATGAAGCAGTATCAGGGGAAGGGGTAAAGAAAAGGAGGAAAAAAAAAATGCTTTGAGTACTTAAAATAAGTGTTCAAAGAATTTACCGTCTGAAGCGATATACGATTCGCAAGCTATTAGTCTACTCGGTTGCTGTGTTTTGTAAACATGTATCCTATTAAATCTGTATTCTAAGTTTTACCTGATGTACCTTTCTATTTACTTATTTAATATAAGTATGGTTCTTTGCTGTGAATGTTGACAGCAAACGACTACCGCAGAGGGTTAACGCTTTAAAGTGGAGCTCATCTGTAAAATGCACTTTTAATGGTTGGTTGATGGAGTTTATTGCACAAGAACTATTTTTAATACAACTGTTGATACGAACCCAATGATTTAACTACCTAGGAATATAATTGTTAAAACTATTGGGCATCTTTCTGCCTTACACAAATTAAACATTACTTCGTATGAGTCTGTCTGCAAGTCACGCCTTTGCTCTTTCGAATATGCTCTGCATATGCTCTTTCACTATAAGAGAAATTCTGAAGAGTTTAATTTTTTCCCTGAGTTATGTTAACGGAGTGAGATGGTTAATATAATATAATATTATATTAATTAATAAATATAATATAATTAATAGAATATTATTATAAATAAGTATGGTATTATAACTAATCGAGGCAATAGAATGAAATGGTTAAGTAAGACATATTCGAGTTTCAAAACAAAACAGCTCCGAGTTTTGATTTCATGTTTAACCTTTTAACTCCTCATCCTGCCGTGTCCACGGGTTGGAAGTCAATTTATTTTCTCCTGCATCCGGCGCTTTTTACGGGCCAATGTGTGTGCCTTTTACTATTATAGATTTGAATTATATCAAGCTAATATCGATTTCGTATAAGAAGAGTTTGCTTTTTTAAAAAGATATTTTGTCTTGTTTGCAAACATTGCATCTAAATTTTAATTAAAAAAATCCCCGGTTGTTAAAAATTTAACTGAACGAATTTTTTTACCTTCTAATTAGATGATATTTTCGATATTGGAAAGATATTATAGTATTGATTCAACTAAAAATTCGTGAAACACTTGAGATATACATAATTTATATGGACCATGGTATCAAGGTTTTGGCTTCGGGGCTGGGTGGTTCCTGGCTCGAAACCTAATTCCACTTTAGAACCGTGTGAAAATGGTAATTTACTTTCACTGACTACGTAAGCGATATAGTTTAGTTTAGTTATATTAATATCCTGTTTGAAAGGAACATGAGGTCGATTTTGGGAGGGATCTCATAATTTTGAATTCCATAATTGAAATAGTCAAAGAGAATTTTAATTGATCTAATTGCGCTTTGGAAATATGCCAATTTTAATAAAAGTTGCGTAATTGATTTAGGGTCGATTTCTGTAAAGATTTTACACCTTCATCCTTAGGAAAAACAGGAATTCTCCTAAGGAAATCACCCTACTTTATGCTATTTTTTAGCTACTTTACCCTAAGTAAAACCCTAAAACAATTATTCAATATTTTGTGTGCCTTGCGATTACTTTTGAAGTTTTGATTGGATTACCAAACCGGTAACATTAACTGTTTAAAGTAACATTTCATTTATCTTTTTAGACAAAGGAAGTTGAACGCTTGTTGAAATTACAAAACATTGAAAAAAAATTTTAAATGACAAATTCAAAAGGGAATGTAACCTGTTATTTTCTCAATTATTTTTCTTATTCAAAAGTGAATTCAACTTGTTATTCCCCTCAATTATTTTCTAATTTAAAAGTGAATTCAACCTGTTATTTTCTCAAATTCAAAGTGAATTCAGTCTGCTATTTTCTCAATTATTTTTTTTTAATTCAAAAAAAGAATCAAACCTGTTTTTATTTATTTTCTAAGTTGCAGTTGCGATGATGAAAAATCTGCTTTTTCTGAAAATATGTTATTTTTAAGACATGTGTTTTTTTTTAACTCACTGCTATACAAAACATATTCTCCTTAACAGATACCATTTCAGATTTTAGATATTGAATAACTTCAAAAAATTGATTTTTCTAGTGAAAATGTGCCCCTTACAGCTTCTGGTCACTAGTTTAGCGAGTTGGAATGATAAGCTGTCGTCACTCAACCGTTACGAATGTCTGACTTAAGTGAATATTGATGGTCAGCGTTCCAAATAACTAGATTAATGATCCCAACATATTAGTCACCGCTTTTAGACAGTGATATGAGTCTCTCCAATTCAGCATGATTAAACATCGGTGCAATGAAGGGCACATCTGACATAGCTGTGAACGCTTTACTGCGAGTATATATCTTCTTAATAGAATAAATGCGTTAACTCTTTGGAGCTAGGTGGGTTAAAAACTGTCTCAATTTTTGCTTAGCTTTTTATGTATGGTGGAATATATTTTAACCCATCACGAAAAGTTGGTTACTCACAGTAATGCAGTTTAATATTTTATTTAATGTTTCAATTGGTAATTTTGTGCATCAATAGTATATGCGTAAATAATTGGGAAATTTATAAAAATCAAAACGCATCAGTAAATTATGTGTGCTGCTGTGATGAAGGTTGACACATTATATGCTGCAGTGGATTTTTGTATAACGGTACGTGATGTTTTATTATGGGTGTATAAATTGTTTATAATAAAAAAGACACTGTTATTTGATGTTTTATGTTGATTTTGAAGCTGTGAAATGGTGGTGTTATATATGTCCCACTCTATACTTATTGAAATGTTATTATTTTTTTGAGTAATATTTTATGTTAAATAATCGAAATGTATGATTTCAATTTTTTTTAAATAAAAAAGTTATGCATCTAGAGTTTCTATTTTCTTTAAAATTGTGTACCTCAAAGAGTTAAAGCAAGTATTCTGCAATCCGTAACCGGGCATTAAACATGTTCTAACTGTGAGCTTCTGCCTGATTCTCCAACACAAGAACAAACAATTTGAAAATACGTTTTGATTGGGGTGACTTCAATTTAATATTTCAGACGAATACTTGAAAAATTATTTTCTTTTTATATCAGAATAACCCAGAAAGTACTCACACTTACAAAATGCCGTAACCGCCCTACTTTGTTATTTCGGTAATCTAAATGATAATCACAATGACATCGACACTGGAATTGAGGGAGAGAAAGTCCTAAGGGCCATCCAACTTCTTCCTCAGGAGTACGTTTCCTCATCGGAATGGAGGTAACTCCATCATAACCTATTACTATAATTCCAGGAGAAGTGATATTTGCAGATATAGTAAAAGTTTGGCTACTTCTCATCCACGTACTCGAGATGCCACCTAGCCTGAAGTAGCCTAGAAACTGAGAAGTACTAGAAAGTAAGTTTTATATAACCAATTTTCTTTCTTTTTATGCTAAAAATGAAATTTCAATTCTACAAAGTAATTTCATGATGAAAATAATAAAAAAGAAATAATAGTTACATGTAAACATTTGCTAGAACAAATGCAACAATCGTTAAGTTATTATATCACAAGTCCTTGGCTCATGAATGTGGTTAGATTATATAAGGAAGTACGTTTAATCAATTCACAACATATGTTAGTGATGTATTGGTACATGTTTCGTGTTAATATTTTCTATTACCATTTTGAATATGTGATAGGTAATGTTTGATCATTTAATGTTTAAAAAATTTTTTGTTTCAGTAAATATTTAATATTCTCAGGAATGAATTTTTTTAAAAGTAAGAAAAGTATTAAAATTTTTTTCTATCTCATTTTAATCATTTTATATATGCAGCGATTCGATGGGATAGAAAATATCAAATTCTTACTCCTGAATTTTTCTCCATTAGAGTTTAATACTAATACATTAAATAAAAGTTTAATTAAAAAAATCTAAACTCAAACATGTATGCCGTGTATCTGAAGAGATACATAATATTTGTTAAATTATCCCACAATGCGAGTTCTTAATACTTAATTATATTTTTTCGAAATTTATTAAATTTTTTATGTTGTTTAAGAAATTTCTATTTTTATGAATAATCAAATTAAGTGGTTATTTTGTTTTGTCTTTCCTTTAGCGGTGCTAGATTTGAACAGTTTATTAAAAAAATTTATTAAAATATGTCAAATAAAAGACAATCTCTTTTTAACTTCTCACAAGCGTACAATTTATTTTAGTTAATTTATGTCTCGTTTAGAAGCAACATAAGTGCTGTTTTTTAATGCATTTGTAATTTTGAATCGCTTTTAGATGGCGAGGATGATACCAGAAACGCCCTTGTCAAACACCTTGGACATCGAAATGGATCACTACAAGTGAATTATTGATCACTATAACCGTTGGATTTTGTATGTATTTAGACACAGGAGATCTGTTCCTTGAGATTTTGATCAGTACAATCAATTGATTGATCATTGCCAGCGGCGGTTACTGCAGTTTCAGACAAGAGAAACATCAAACGATGGTTGAAGTTTTTTTTTCTTTAGTTTACCCCTTTTTTGCTTACATATAAATAGTAACCCCCCGGGGGGGGGGCTCCTCGAAATGAGAATGAGATGCTTCCGGTATTGTGGTTGGATCTCGCCACCTTGGAGGGTACACAAAAAGGTGGGGGATCTGGCTCCTCCCATCGATGACGGGACGTACTTCCTTCGGGAGGGTTGTACCGTGGCCGGTGATGGCCCTTAGGACTCAGCCACAGTTCCCGCCAGTGTAGCTGTTGTGGGGGTCCGGTCATTCAGTTTTCTTTTTCCATGTGCCTTCGGGCTGGTCGGAGAGTCAGTGATATAACTTACATATAAATAATATAAAAATAAGAAATGCACGATTTTATCCAGAATAAGCAATAAGAGTATGATTTATCTCCCTTTTATGACCCTTAAATGCATAGCGATGTAGATTTGCATCGTATGTTTAAAACTTTATATCTCTTTATGTAGCACCTTTTGCATAATGTTTTTTTTAAAATTAATTTTGCTAAAACTCTTTTATCGTTTCCGAACACAATTAGAATCTTCGCCAGTTTATTTCTTTTTCTATGACAATTTTCATTGTTGCCGCGCTATCTGAGAATAATTTCCTTTCGGCGGGTGTTACGAATTACAATTATATATATAAAAAGTAGTAAAAACATAAAGGAAAAATTCTTTTCTGATAGAAATAAGGCAAGAGTAACGAATAATATTTATATTTTTGCAAATTCTGATAAATTTATGCAAGAAAAATGTAGCCTTTTTTTTGTAATGTAAAAATGCATCATTATGCAAAAAGTTCACTAATCCTAAAGTTATTTTGTGAAACTTTTATTACTATTTCCATATTTTTTTAGTCTTTTTTAAGCAATTATATTGCTATTTTAATAATTGCATAATTAGAATGTGCCTGAATGATTTTCACACTCATTTTTTACGCTCTGACTTTTTTATTTTCACAGAATACCTCGGCAAATGCAATGTTCCTTTATGTTTAAATGCTAAAAATAATTCTTTCATGAATTTTCATGTTTTGCAATGTAATGAGAGGTATCATTTATGTTTGAAATATTATATTATTGTACGCAGTGGACTTGTAGAACTCAAGGAGTGATTGTTCATGATGATGTGGAAGTACATCAATACGAATTTTGGAAAATAAAAAAAAATTCTTATGTTTTTTTTTGTATTTTTCCCATTAACTACACCCCTTTTCAAGTTGATTTCAAATTTTATTTATTAAAAATAAAAAATCATGCATTTAAGGGTTAATTTAAAATTTAATTATTGTATTTTCTATGCAGAAATATACAAATATTATCCTTCAACAGCTTATTATACCTTTAAATGAATTTGTATTATTAGCATTCAATCTCTAAAAAAAATAAATTATTTATTAACATTTCGATTATACATCTTTTCACACACATCATTTTACGACAGTCCTTTGAAAAATCATAAACGGCACTTTACTATATATAAATAGACATGTAACTAATTTTGAACGAAATTTATCCAGGATAAGAGATGCTTTACATTATATTATCAAATTACATAAAAATGGGTATTTACACAAATGATTTAAGTACGCAGACGTACAAAATATTGTACTTCTATTAATTATTTCGCTTAATTACACACGCTTTGCCCTTCAAATTCAAGGAAAATCATTTAAACATTTAAAACATTTAAACTCTCATTTTAAACATTTAACATTTTAACTCTTAGGTTAATTTGCATCCAGATTTTGGTATTGTCTCCAGTGAAAATATTTAACAAATTTATTTGCTTGCAAATTATCATCGTATGCTTTTATTAATGCTGATATAAAAGGTTAAGTTGCTTAACAGAGACACAAGAATTTTAGCAAATAAGCATTTTCTTAAAGTTTTGTCGAAGGAACTGCTTATTACTTGGAATAAATTGCATGTCGCTTGTCTACTTCTAAATGAATTAAAACCCCTTTATATATTTTTCAGAGGGGAAAATGAATTATATTTAATATCTTTTCTATTTGATTTCTATATTTGTATAAGGGCAAAGATTAGATCAGAAGATCTAAATTGCATTAAGTAATCTTATTAGATTGTCCGAGAATTCAGAATTCCTGATGATAAGAGAATGGTAAATTATCTAAATGAAAATCCATAACCTGATTTGATTTTCTCAATGTCATTAATTCCACTTAGCTGAACACTGCTTAAGTCTTGATTGTTTTAGTAAATCTGATAGCTGCTTTAGTAAATCTGATAGCTGCTTTAGTAAATCTGATAATGGTACACACTGGGAAATGTAGTGAGAAATCCCTCATTAACTTCATTGTTTGAAACGACACACGTTGTTTCTTTGCGGGTAATTGAAAGATCTTTAGTATTTCGAAGAATTTTCACCTTAATAATATTCAAAGCTGACTGAAGTTTTAAAACTAATGGTAAAAAAAGTGTTATCTTTTATTTTTTGCGATTCAATGAAACTTAATTTCTTTTTACTTCCCTGAGAGGATACATATTGTATTTCCAACTAGGTGATATACCTAGCGTTACTTGTGATGAAATTTTCAGGTTTTTTTAACAAAGAAAAATTAATAACTGTAATTAGTTACTGCAAAACTTCATTACAACTCTGATATACTTCAATACGATAGGCAGTTTTAATTTCTTGCAGTACAAATTTTTAAACATGCATCGTATGGAAAAAAAAAAAAAAAAAAAAAAAAAAACCCTACCTGAAAATCTAATTAATTTTAGCTTTTGATCAAATCTCAACACGTTCGTAAGCAAACGCTTTTTAAGTAATTTATCTTCATTGAAGAAGCTTATTTAATCTAAAATATTACAATGAATAAAGTCTTTTTTAATTACAACGAAAAAGTCTGTTGCGCTGAAGAGTTTTAAAATCTCGTAATATTTCAAAAAATTACAAATTGCTCCAAATAATTTTTAGAAATTCAGAAAATTAGTTTTATTTATAAATTAGTTATAAATAATTTCAAAAGAATTATACAAAATTTTATTAAATATAACAATTTAATGTGTATGCGTGACAACTTAAATATGTATTTGCTACATGGGATATTTAGGCAGCAATTTTTAATTAGTAATTTCAATTAGCAACAAATATTATTTAAAAAGGTAACCAAGCTTTGAGTTATTTTTTTAGTAACAAGGAGCCTTGAATCAAATTTGAAACAAAAAATATTTGTAAATATCAATCAATCAATAACTAAACATCTTTCTTTTCCATGTGCTGACATCTTTGACTATGTTATATTATGTGCATGGAAAAAAAAATGCATTTTTCCATTGATTAACATTTAACTATTTAATTAATTTTCACAAAATCTTCTTTAATATTTTCTTTATGATTTATAGCATTTGTAAGAAATTTTGAAGAAATCTGTTCCTTTTTGTGGATTTCTATAGGGAGCATAAAAGTTGGTTTTTCAGTTTTATTTATATAGATATGAATTAAATAAAATTCGAAATGATGTTAATAGATATTAATATGGGAATGACAAACTTTCTATATATTGGTTGGTTCTCGCTTCGCTGGTGGATACAATAATAGCTGTGGCTCAGCGCTATTGTATGAAGAATCTGTTTGTAGTATGTTCCTGTATGAAGAATCGGTTTGTAGTCAACTAATGATGGGGCCTATTATGTATAGGAAACAATGCCCATATTTTGTGTCGCTGTCGCTCTGCTATTTAGTTCACCCCTAATGCCAAGGCAGGGTGGATTTAATTCTTTGTGTACCATTCTTCTAAAACGTAACTCTTTTTCTAGGCAACCACGACTCTACAGTGAGAAAGATAGCCGGCTAATTCTAACGTACATTTTAAAGATTTTAAATGCTGTAATAATTTTTAAATAGATTCAATTAAAGGATTATATCGGATTATAAAAATTGTATTATATTTCATTCTTTTTTTTTTGTATAACCGTGGAACTTTCACAATCAAACAGAAAGTAAGTGTTTTTAATAACAACCATGTAACAGTTGATATAGATATAGTACATTATAATATTGCTAAGATTTTATAATAAAATCTGAAATATAAATATTATAAACATTTTATACAGTTTGAATGCATGAAGACCTATCATTATTTAAAAAAATGATTTTTAAAAAACGAATGAGAAATGGCTTAGACATTTTACCATAATCATACATTATTTATTCGTTTCAGAATCAAATTTTCGTATTGAAATTATGTACCGTTTCCTCAAAAGCTTCATTTTCATTTTAAATCAGACGCACAACTTACAAATAATAACGATTTCTGCGTCTGTCACATGCAATAGTTAAAAGTTTGGTTATTTACCAGAACAGCCTGAGCGATTAATTAATTTCAACAACCAAAGCTGTGTCGACATGAACTAAAAACTAATTGAAAGGCGGAAAAACAGCTAACATTCTTGTTCTTGAAAGACAGAAACTACGCATAATGAATCGCCGACTAAATACTGTCATTTATGTATATAAAGAGGCTGTCTGTTCTTGGCGTGACATGAATAGAAGGAAACATTTGTTTGAAAAGCACTCTGACAGGAAATATTTGTTGGATAAAGCTAAACATTTCTTGATGAAAAATGGTGAATGATTTAAATAGATATTTCGATTTTTCGAAAGTCTCCTTTAAGGAATTTGTACCGAATTTTATTTTCCGAAATGGCATAATGCAATTATCTAATATTGTTGCTTCTTGTATATTTCTCGAGTATTTTTTCTATAATCTGAAATTTTCATTTTTAAAAAAGGATATTGGTAATGAATGTTTTTTTTTTTAAGAATGCTAGGTTGGCATGTTTGGATAAAGGAAGTCGATTAAAATATTTAAAAAATGAGAACAGCTTCCTTAAGGATGAATTTTTACAGGAAATAATTTATCGATTTTTTTATTTATTTAATTTAGTTCGTATATGGAGAAAAATGAAGTGTTTCAAAAACAGTTTGATGTATCAGATGTAGCTAAAATTAAGTGATTAAATTTTATTATTCTACAGGCTTTATTATTTTTCAATTTGTGTGATTTAAAATTGGGGTAAAGCTATACATGTATATGTCACTGTCGATGAGAAGATTAATTTCAAATATTTTCCAAAGAATTTGTCTGAAATTAAATTATCTAGCTAGCTACGCGTGCTTTTTCAATTGGAATATTCACAAGTAAGAATTAATTGTTAACTATAGATAAATTAAACACATAAGTAATTCCAGTACTTCTTCTCTGAAATTAAAACAAAGCAATGTTTTGTATTATTTTTTGACAAATAAAACAAACCAAATAGGAAATGTAGGATATCGGATTAGTTTAGTATAGTTTAATTATACTACTATAATTAACGTAACATTAATTATATAACGGCAACTTATGTTACAAAGAAGTAAATGCAGATTGTGAAATAATTTTTTAGTAAAACTGCCACGTCACTTTTGGTTTAATTTAGTTTAGTTTAGTTTAGTTACATTAGTATTCCGTTTTAAAGCAACATAAGGGCTATTTTGGTGCTGACCTCGTAGTTTTGAACCACTGTTCAGATGACGAGGACGACCCTCAGCTGGCACACCCTCTCCAAACTTTCGCACCACACCAGCGGGAGGACATTTGGACCCAACGGATTTAGCGTGCATCGTAGGATATAGGAATATTATTTCTTCGGTTGATTTACCGAAGCGTTTTTCCTTTATTTTTTATAAAAAATGCCCCTTGTTCAAAATTAATTTTTTTTATTAATAAAAGGTTGAATCACTAAATTCAAACAACTGTTTTTCTTGCCGATTTTTTAAAATCGTTTTCGTGATTCTATTCGTTTATTATTATGTTTTTAGTTTTTCTTTATTTAGCAGATGCATAAAACTTAGTATTTAAGCTTAGTATTTTTTTTCAGTCTTTTATATGTTGTAAGTCCTCTCTTTGGAGCTTTTAGAAGAAAGATAATCAAAATCGATAAAAATTATTAAGATATCTTAAAGAAGGTAAATGAAATCTTATACTATGTCATGGTTAAAAGTTAACATTCTTTTGCAAATTAAATGGCTTAAATTCCTTTACTTAGCTCTGTTATTAAGAGCTATTTTTTCTTTGAAACAAATAAATGACAAGAGCGTCGTACGTTTGGTTTGTAAGACGAAGTTATTTATAACTGCTGAACATTTTTAAGTGCAAAATTAAAGGGCCGCGGTGGCCTGGTGGTAAGGTCTCGGCATCGGAACCGTAGGGTTTCAGCTTTGTGACCCGATTCCACCGAAGAACCGTCTTGTAAGGGGGTCCGTTGACCGTTAAATCCGCCATGACCAAACGTCCTCCCGCTGGTGTGGTGTGGTGTGGAGAGGGGGGGTGTCAGCTCAGGTGTCGTCCTCGTCATCTCACCGCGGTTCAAAATTACGAGGTCCGTCCCAAAATAGCCCTAGTGTTGCTTCAAACGGACGTTAATATAACCAAACCAAGTGCAAAATTAAGTGCTTTTGGTTTATTTTTTTATTAATAGCTTGCAGTATCGTTACAATATATTTATTATTTTGTAAAATACTATGGGTCTAGTAGACCAAATTTTGGGCAATTGGGGGAAAAAAATTGCGGAAGCTATTATGCAAATGCTTTTTTTTTTCAGATGATAATGGTAATACGAGATAGTGAAAAATCTGCATTTTTTGTGAGTGCGTAATAGTGTTCTACAGACTTCAGTAGGTACATAATATAAGAAATGAAGCGAGTCTAAATACTTTTTTTCCTCATCAATTTCTGATCGGATTCTTAATTGCTCTTGTAACAATCTTGCTTTGGAGCATATTTTTTATATGGTCGAAATTCAAGATAATTTTGTACAGATTTTTTTTCGAAAAATACGAAAAAATGTGTAAATATGAAGTGTCCGGATACTTTTATCCTTACAGTGTAAGCATGCTCATTATATGGTGGATTTACAAAAAGTTAGATATTAATTTGACATAGGATATGAACATCATTGAAATATAGAATATGAACATTATTATATTCGTTCTTAGATGTATCATAAAATTACTTCGATTATATAATAGATTTTTCTTTTTTCAGCTACATCTTTCACATACAAGAATTAAGTAACTTATTAACTTATTTTGCATACAGAGAACGAATAGTAAAGCCTACGAAAATTTTGATTTCCATTTTTTTTTTGCATACAGTAACAACTAAAGAAAAAAAGATGGTATCAATTAACATTGCAAAAGCGGGAAAATGTTTTTCTTCTTCCTCTAGAATGTATTAACTCAAGTATATGCACAATACACTACGGCATCACCAGTGAGCATTGTAGACATCGTTTTAAATAACTCTTTTCGATTCTATCACCCAATTACTTCACTTGCTTCTACAATATCTTAGTTCTGCTTGTAAATGTGAATAAATTGAACATAAAACCTTTTGAAATGCCATCAGAATTTATCGCTTGTGAACTAGAAAACATTTCTTCTACAATAAGATATGCAGCAAGCAATTTACAATAAAGCCGTAGATATAATATGTTGCTGAACTTTTCTGTTCATGATGTTAACAATTGGGATCCTACTTTACCAGCATTCGCTTTCAGTCACAATAACGTGATGTTTTAAATCGGATTAATACTATGTAGATTTCTGTGATCCTCTTATACAGTGTTGCAGCGAAACGGTGAATTAATAATCACCACTAGGAGCAAAGATTTATTTACAGGAATTCATAATAAATGTAAAATGATAGCTTTATATTTTATGAATGTTTAGGTACAGCATCTAGAGGCAAAGAATGTCCTATAACTTGAGGATGAGACATTGGGATTTCTGCTAAAGCCGGGAATTTTATATAAAGTGTTCACGTTTTTTACCCGCTTTTATTTAGCTTTTATGTTTGTAAAGTTGACAGTGCATAGCTGAATTTTTTTCTCACTTCCTAGTGGCGGCTCCTTAATGATAAGGTCTTGGCCTCGGGGCAAGAGGGTTCCATGCTCGATACCCTATTTCACTGAAAATCCTTCACATATGCCGGCCTTTTGCACATTAAATCCAACATCGTGGGATAGCGTGTACGTAAGTTTAGAAAGGGAGGAGCTAAACCAGACTTCGGCCTCATTATCTGACCATAGTTTCAAATTACGAGACCCTTCCCGAAATTAGCTTAGTGTTACTTTGTGTTCCTGATTTTAAAATTATCAGAGCTTTATTATCGAATCATTTTAATGTAATTTCGATCCTACATGAAAGAACGATTTTTGACAGTGAATTTAAGAAAGAAATTCACGACATTTTTCTATAATAAGGCATCATAAAATACACCAAAGATTAAAAAATAGAGAATGATTATCAAGTGAAATTTTTTTTTCAGATCAGGCTTTAATTAAGATAGAAGAAGAAGAAAAAAAAGAAGAAGAAGAAAAAAAAAAAACTTTGGAGTTGAATAAAAACGTAAATGCTTTAAGCTCTGAAGGCAATACATTAAACTTGTAGAATATCACAAGAAAAACATTTATGAATATTTAGTAAAAATTTAAATTTATTATGGAGGTAATTAAAATTTTTTAAATTTGCTATGAGTATGTTTATAAGCATCTCATGCTTTAAAGTTTTTTTTTTCTTTTGACTTCCAAACTTTTGATAAAAAATATGCGTACATTAAATGAAAATGCTAATTTTTCGTTTTTTGTTACTCAGTGCCTTTTGCTTAAAATTTAATTGCACTTGTAGAAGGTAAAGATTATAAAAACGTGCAATGAAAATGACCTTATAATTCACGCTACTCTCCTAGATAATTATTGTTGCAATTATAAATGAGATATGGGCAAAGGAAGCTACTATTATAGTGGTTGGTTCTCGCTTCCTCTTTCTGTACAGAAATGGTTTGGGATCGAGTTTCTTCACTCTGACGACAAATCATACTTCTATGGAGAGTTGGATGCATAAGTAGATCACCCTATGGAGGTTATTATGTGTTCATTACAGTATCCGTTTTAACACATTCGTGTGAGTCACAAGCGGGTCACGTAGCATTCAAAGTAATGACTTACGTTGCGACTCAGTCATTCAGTTCGATCCATAAGCTTAGGCATGATGGTGGCATTTCTTTTGTTGTCATGGTTTTGAAATGAGAAATTGAGCACGCGTTCGGTACTTGAGTAGGGAAGTTGTTTATTGATTGTGTCTTATTTGATAAAAAATTGCTTTTATTTCAAAAAACAAACAAACAAAACAAAACAAATATTTTATCAATCAGAAGGCGCCATTACTCAAAATTTCTTAAATGTTTATAATTTTGCAAATTATGGACTGTTGAAATTTCCATTTTAATGAAATGTCCATCTGGTCATCGAAATTTTGTGGAACTGTTTTTGGGTGAATTTGAACAAAAGTGAAATGAATATTTCTTTCAATTTATTTCTTAGTTATATTCGAATCAAGGTCCGTTTCTATTAAAAGTTAATTATTTTCTCATTAACGACGATGTTTGATTCCAACTAGTAATTATTATCGATATCAATTATCCAAGTCTTTTTAATGAGTTAACTGAGAAAATATATTTATATTTCGTGATATACTATTCAAATTGAGAAAAGCTATTTGCATTCCAAACTTGAAGCTGAGGAACTTGCATCACTCGATTGAATTAACTCCTTTATATATTGGAAGCTAATTACTTCACTAATTAACGAAGATGTTTTCTTGCTTTTAGTTATTTTTTATTTTTATTTTCCGAGACTGCTTGTTAATTAATTTGCGAAAACATATCAATTTTATTTGAGATATACAAGCTGTTATAAATGAGTTGTTTCCTTTTGAGAAACCGATAATATCACATTTCTGAGACTGCTTTGATTTTTATATCGATAAATCCATTTTATAACGAAATGTTTATTATTTTGAGAATGATTATTTTTAGATGATGCTCGAGCATTTGTCTCTGTTTTCAATGCACGGTTAAACCAAACTAATCTTCCAGATTTAAAATTTCCAAGATTTCTTTAATTCCTAAGGAAGAGAAAGATTAGAGGTTAGATTAGCTAAAGGCCCATCTGAGTGTCATCAACTTGGGGAAAGGATCTAGGCAAGATTATTTTAAATAGGCTTGCCTATGAATGGAAGAAAAGGAATGACGAACTCCAAAACAAGCAATTTGGCTTTCGAAAGATCATAAGTTCGCCGCACGTTTTAGACTTTTTTTTTTAAAGATTTCATTTTGTATACAAAACAGAATAAGAAAATTACTTTGAGAATTTCGTTATACAAAAGCAATCCTTTTTATGCAATCGAATGGAACAGAAAATTCCAGGCGTTACTGAAAGATGATATTCCATTTTACCTTCAGATAATATTTTAAGATTTTTTCTGCAATCTTAAAATTAATGATAATGAATACAATATAGAATTTTATTATTATAAGGGAGTGCCTCAAGAAAGAGGTGTGCTTTCAAGAAAGAAGAGTGCCTCAAGTGCACAGAAATATTCCTTTGTCTTTTATTTCTTGATCGACTTTAACAAATGGAACCATTTACTATTTACACAGTCACAATGTGTTCTGATGACATCCTTAAACTATCCTCAGATATCGCTTCTTATAAATTTACGCAAAAGTTAAAGATAGACATTAAATAAAATAGGACATTGGGCGATGAGATATAGTTTCAAAATAAATTCTGATATATCCTTAAATTGAAAGGAAGTTACACATACATCCTTCGATTAGAATGAACAATGTTAACATAAAATGCTCCAAAACTATAAACTATTTGGACCTACTCTTGGAGGAAAAGCTCACCTGGTGATCATATTTGAGCCAAGCTTAAGAAAAAGTATCAAACATTCAAAATAAGACTATTAAATACCCCATAGTCACTTCTCAGGTATTATGATGAATGATACTTAAGAATGACAGAAAAGCAAATTCTTAATGGCGTCCAGATGTGATTCTCCGAATGGTTAAAAATTCGCTAGAAGTTCCTCCAGATTCATAGAATCCTTTTCTTACTAATTAAAAAAAACTATGTCTATAAATGTGTGGCGGATTGGGATGAGCGAGGATAAAACATGGGATCTTATAGTTCTCAGCAGAGTAACATGACACAATACAAAAGCAATTGCTCGTGTAGTGTAGCTGTTAACAGGCTTATAAGATTTCACCACAAAGGTATTACTAGTACTTTAGAAGTACTTTTAATGGATTTTTAGGAGTGCTTTTAAAAGTACGTTTACTAGTACTTTTCCGCTTGACTTATTAACTGAAATGACTTAGGCTCTTTTGGCAAAGAAAAAAAAACCAGTGGTTGATGAGAGTGAACTTCAGACTTGTTGGACTGTGTTATCGACGACTATCTTAACTGGGTTGTTTCATCTCCTTCTTGGACCATTTTTGTTGTACATGATTAAAAAATGATTCTAAGATAAATGATAATTTTGTTTTTGAGGATATTTGTCAAAACAGAGAAAATGAAATCTTTTAGTAAATAGCTGAAACGCTCAGTGATGATGCAATGATTTACATGGCTGACACATATTGAATTTTGAAAGAGTCAAGATCTTGGATGCAAAGTCCGCATTTTGTTTGATTCAAGATCAGTCAGTATGAATGATCATTTATTCTTTGAGAATCAATCAATAGATATTTTTGCATACTAAGCGTTTTCGCACGATAATTCAACTCTGGTTAAAGTCCATGTGCGAGATCAGTCTGTATGGATGGTAATTTATTCTTTGAGAATCAGTCAATAGATATTTTTAAATATTAAGCATTTGCTGCATGATAATCCGTGAATAAACCAAAACTGAGTTACAGCTCATATCGAGTCCAACTAAATTAAATTAATGTTTTTCTTGGCTAAAACGACTAAGAAAAACATTAATTTTTGTACACTGATTTCCAAATCATGAGTTAAATTAAATCTAAAGGAAGACGTGCTTCAGAAGAGATAAGAGAGATTGTAGGATTTAAATGATGCAAGATATTTATACAATTTTTCTCCGGACATATCTGAGAGACTCTGCTGTCATGAATTTTTTATTAATCAAATTTTCATGTCTGATAGGAGATTCCTACTAATGCATTGCGTCTATCTCGTTTCTTTGGGAAGCCTTTTGATTACCCTTGTGGGTTGGGTAAGGAGACAGTTACCCATTGCATATATGGCTGTCCATTATTCAGTGGTAATCAAAAAAAAAAAAAAAAAAATTTTTTTTCTCTCCAATTTTGCTGTTATTAGACTTTTGGACCAAATAGATATGGAAAATGTTTTTGTTGGGCTCTAGAATATTGTTTAAAACTTGATTGAGTTATTTCTTGAAACTTAAAAATATTTATAACTTTGCTTTTTCTATTTGTTTTTATAGTTATATTGTGTAAATGCCAGAAGTGTTTTTGTAATTTTGTTTGAAATAAAGAATTACTGATATTGACGGTTCTGGTTCCACTGGAAGTGGATGGAGAGATCGATTTAGATTCTTGGTTGGGAAAAGTTCTTCTCGCAGGACATTCAGAGTATTCTCAAACCTGGAATCATTCAGGGATTTATTCTGTCCATTTTAGGTGCGGAAAGGGTCTGGAATACATTTTTCTTGATACATTTTTTTAGATACATTTTTTCTTGATAAAAAATTACTGAATTAATATGATTGTAAAAGAAGTCAAAAGAGAAAGATTCCGTTTCATATGTCTCAAATATTAAGAGCCCCATTAAGAAAACATTGAGATTTTAACAGACGCGAATGTGACTGAATGAGGTTTTAACAGACATAAAAAGACAACTATGATTCATTCAATACCTGAATAGAGTAGGGAATTTCCCTTTTTCTAATGTCTTCATAATTATCCATTAGGAGTCGGCTATCTTTTTGTGAAACTATAAGTTTCAGAGATATAAAAAAATAACAGCGATTCATTTAATATCTGAAAAGAGTAGAGGATTTTCCCTTTTTCTAATGTCTTCATAATTTCTTTCTTAGAATCAGCTAATCATCTTGTGAAACTACAATTGAATATTTCATTCTTCAAGTTCCAAAAAGTTCATAAAAATTGGATGAAAACAGAAAGTCTGTGCTTGTGACAAAATGAAAGTTTTTCCAGAAAGTCTCTAAGGAAACATTTCTTAATCTCATAAGTTTGAGAAAATAAGATTTAAGAATTTGTTCTCTTTACCCTAGGGCATACCGGATGATTTTATTTTGAATGGCCTTGTCGGCAGCCGAAGGCTGGATTCTGGCAACAAGTTTGATTGCTCATTTTTTTAAAAGTGTGCCGATCCCAGTTTGATGACAAAGATTTTAATAAAATCGTCACTGAGCCAATGCAAAGTACTCAGCGCTTGCATTTTACAATTCAGAAAATGTTAAACATGCCCTACTCTTGCTTCCTGCTTTTTTTTTCTATTTAGTGAAAATCATAGTTGTTCAATAACGGCTTATTAAATCCAGCTTTAGAAAGGATTCATTTTTGGAATAAAAATTTTTTTTTAATCAAGTAAGTGTGACTTCTTTTCATAAAATGTCGATTTTATCTTAATAATACTATCCTTTCCACCGCCTATAAGCATTTGGAGGTTTAATTTGTACGATTACTGTTTTATTTTAAACTTCATAAGAAGTGTCATGGAAAACCTTTTATAGCTTTAATCAGTGGGACTACAAGGGATGTAGCTCTCTACTCTCCAAACTTCCACAATATCTATGTATGACAGCCACTTCAATCCTGTGTATCTCTTTATGTTATAATACTTAATTTACCTCTTTTATTGCGCTTATATATTCGTAAAATGACCGTTTTTCCTGACACCATTTACAAGAATACGAAGCATATAGTTCCGACAGCAAGCCGTAAATGGATTTTATCACGTTTATGCCTCCGATGTATAAACGTTTTTTCTGACGGTATTTAAGATATCCGGAGGTCGTTTTTTTTAAAAAAATGATATTTGAAGTAATATTTTTGCTATTTGTAATGAATAATTGTAATGAATAAATTATTTTTATGTAAAAAATTCAATATTTATATAAAATATCTTATAATTTAATTATTTTTTAAATATTTAATTCTTTATAAAGTTTACTCAAAATTAAAAAAAAATATGAAATAATTATATTTTCTTGCCAAAAATGAGATGTTTTTCAATCAAAAACAAATGACAGGAGCGATATATCATTTAATTCATATGATCGCTGATGTATTGGCTAGGAAGGAACAGTTTAGAAATAACTCAAAATTCTTGCAAATTATAAGATTTTCAATGTAAAATCATAGATTTTTTTAAATTTTAATCTATTTTCAAAATTTAAAGAGTTTATAACTTTACAATATTTTAACATTGCTCTTATATTTATTTTCTAGACAGTATTATAAACTAAATGTATGCAAAATAGCAGACTAATAATTTTAATAGTAATTTAGTAATCGTGTTTGAGAAAAATGTGTTTAAAGTTTTTGTTTATTTTTAAGTGAGAGGAAAAAAGAATTTTTCTTCGAAAATTCCTAGATTGATAGATAATTCCTTTTTTCCCTTGAGCGTAACTTATTCTTTAAAATGTTCAATTTTGAAAATTTTTTCCTTTGCCTTTTTCTTCACTTTAAAGAATATGAATTGCGATTTGTAATGCAGCAAGTAGTATGAGTGGATTTCGATAGTTTCTCAGTTTTTTTAACTTAAAAATGTATGCAAACTACTTTGAAGATACTGTTATCAATTACTATTTGACAGTACGATTAAAATGTTTTCCATGTGTTTATATTCAGAAATTCCAATATCAAAGGAAAATCAAGATATTTTAGATTCAGAATTATCTAAATTTGCAATAAAACCACCAAAAACAAAGAAATTGATACTGATAATATTCCCAAATAATGTTTCATGTATAGTAAAAGGAGAGAAATTGGGGAAAAATAATAATTCTTTAGCAAATTAAATAAAAATAATGAAAAATGCTTGTTTATTGTATTGTTTACACTTCCAGTTTCAGCTATTAATTTCTATTAAAATGTACTTAATTTCATTTCTAATTATCGTATATATAAAGGTTAAAGAAAGGGCTTTGAGATAAAATATTTGACAAAAACTTGTGACTTTTGGTCATAAATGGCTTTTCAACGTAGGCGGATATCTTTAAAGAACAAGGAGAATTTAGTTCCGAAAGCAATCCATAGATGGCAGCGAAAGACTGAAAGAAAATTGCAAAAATCATTAATTATCAGTTATATCAGCTAACTAAATCTTCCCCCTTTCCTAGATTTATTCTGTATCGAAACTTGTTTCACGATTCAAAAATAAAATGTAAATGTTGTGGTGAATTATTAAGTGTTATAAGGGATAAAGATTTTAAAGGAAATAAAGAGTTAACCACCTGATAGCTAAGGTTATTTTGTTTTCCTATTGTCTAATCAGCAGACACTTTGTATTTTGAGAATTTTTTTGCCTTTTTAACACAATTAAGAGTCTGTAGGCTGTTATTTGAGATGTCTACGTATTACAATTAAATTTTGCATCGAATCAATGCACTTATGAACGATTTAATTTAGGTTATGGACTTAGTAGTAGAATAAATAATTCAATGCACAAGTAAATCTGGTAAATATTTAATGATATAACTATTAAAAAGAGTATAGTTGAAATGGTTTATGCAAAAGTGTTTAATCTGAAAAAGATATTTGGTAGGATTATTTTACAGCAAAAAAAGTTTGGTAAGTTGGAAATATTTAATAAATTAGGTATATGCTTCTGTTTTTTTTTTTAGGATTTATTTCTCGCATATAATATTATGTTCAAAAACAATATTTAAGAGCAATTTCTGTAAGAAATCCTGCCCATAACAAAAGATTAATATTCCTTTGATATAGGAATTCTTTTTAATTGGTATAGAGACTCCTTTTAATTGATATGGAGATTCTTTTTAATTGTCATAGAGATTCGTTTTAATTAATATAGAGATTCTTTTTAATTGATATAGAGCTTCCTTTTAAATGATTCAGAGAAAGGCTGCTTTATTTGGACCACCTAAGCATTTTTAATATGCTGTGATTGAGAAGTAATTTCATTAAGAAAACAGTAGTAGGCCTTTTTTTGTGTTTACTTACTTTCAAAACTGATTATTGATTACAAAATTAACATTTAACAACAAAAATATAATTAATATGCTTGTAAATAGATTTTAAGGTATGTAAAAGTAGGTTGTTGGTACAATTAAAATAAATATTTTCCTAAATTGGGCTAGGAATTTCTTAAAGTATAATTAAAGCAAAAATGAATTATATATTTTTTTAATTTTCAAATTTACACAAAAGGAATTTATGAACCCAAGTATGACATTTTATGCACTTCATAGCAGCGTTTCCCTTTATTTCCTCAAATATGAATCAAGTATTATCATAAATAAATAAATACCTAATTTATATTTGGTACCTAATTTTGGTATGATGATACCAATTCACTACCTAATTTTTTCCTGAGATCTGTTCTTCTATTTCAGGATAATAATTTCATCTATTTAAACAATGCAATTTAGGGACCTATTTGCAGTCCAGTCTGAAAGACTTTTGGATAACAACAATAAAAAATTCACCTAACCTTATCTTTAATCTACTTAATTAAATTGTAACTAAACAAGCTTCTTCTCTGAGTCATAATAATATATGTTTTGTTACTTACATTAAAGCAGAGTAAAGATTATTATTCTTTCGTTAAAGTATTTAATTATGGATATCTAAGGGCAAATGCGCTTATGTAACAACTTCAGTTACCGTTCGAATGGTGCGGAAGTTTGGAGAGGGGGTGCCAACTTAGGTGTCATCCTCGTCATCTGACCGCGGTTCAAAATTACAAGATCCGTCCCAAAATAGTTCTTGGGTGCTTTAAGAATCGAGTATTATTTTTGATTAGTAATTATGATAGAGTAATCGAATATTTATTTAGTAGAATCGAGGTTATGATAAAGGTCAGAATTAAGGGACGGTCCATTTAAGGCAACAATGTATCTCTACATTAATTTCTGTTGGATCATAAATGACATTAACCCATGAAAGATACTCAAAAAGATATTAATTTCAATAAAATTACGTTCACGATAATATTTGCTAACAATAGAACTATTTTACCATATAATAGCAAGTAAATGAAATACTTCCTACAGTTCATAAGTTTTCAATTATAAAGTTGAATATAATGTACAAAGAGTTTCAATGTGACAAACGGGATTTAAATTATTCAAATAAAAATTCAATATTTCCATATAAAAATTGTGTCTGAAATATTTTGAACCCTTCAATTTCCGTATAAACATGTCAGAATATCCGTATAAACACATTCTTAATAAAAATAACATTTGACAATTAACATGTGAATAATTTTTGAGAGCGAATTTGTTTTTGAGATCTTTAACAGTTGTGGCCAATGCACTTTGGGCATTGTTATTTTCAAAGTTCCTAATGGCACACCGCCAAGCTGTATTTCCGAGGCATCTGCTGGGATCTTTTCATATCTTTAAATACATTTGCCAGGCATATATACAAAGATTATTAAAAGGAAATCAAGATATTTAATAAAACTTTATACGAAATAATTACTGACTTACTATACAGGTTAGTATAATTGAATAATCGGATATTAGACATAATATAATCAAAGATGTATGAAAATGATAAAACAAACCAACATTCTAGTTGTTTTTGGTAACAAAAGTTCAATGTTTCAACGAACTTTCGTAACTCGATAAACATTGAATCTGTTGCCAAGTTTGTTGCCCTCTGTTTGAAGTTCTACATTGACAATGGTGCTTAACCCAACATTTATGTGTGCTTTAAGTTCACTGACTGTTTTCGGCAGCGAGGGCTTATAAACAAGATCTTGGGTAGAAACCCATAAAAAATATCATATTAGAAAAGATTTCGAGATCTTAGTAGCCATATGTTGAAGAATTAATTAGTGTTCGCTGCACGTTAAATGCAGCGTTATAGAAGTCCTTCATTTAGATAAGGCAATGAACATTTGAATCTCAGTGGGAGGGGCACCCATTTTGATGAAAGAAAAATTCGTACTATTTTCAGGTACTGTTGGAATAACTATATTTCAACATGTCCAGATAATTAATTGCCACCTATTAAGCGATATTAAAAGCAAAATTTGGAACTTTTCTTTGTTTCCATGTATCACTATTTATATTATAAGTAATAGTTTTATAAATATGAATTTTTTATATCTAGTCATCCATTTTTACCTACCCTGCACTTAAAACTTAAGTATTAATCACATATAAATTATTAATTTTATATGAATAATCACAGAAATTCGACAGAAAAACTTTAATTTACCGGTTAAATAATTTATTGTTTTATAGGTCATGTAATTAAAATAAAAGTAATCTTAATTACACTGAGCTTATTCTGGGTTTTACCATTACGATGTTAATTCTTATGTTTATCATGGGTATGTGTTAGAAATAAAGTTTCTCGATATTTTTAGTTAAGAATAAAAGAAACTCGTAGTACAAAGCATGATATTTTTACTTGTGGTAGAGCAATAGAAAACACATCCTTCCATAATAAAAGATCACATAACCCTTCCACTCGCAAGCGTTTTCTAGATCGATATACATGAGAGCCCTTTTTGCCGTAAAATATTTATCAACAGATAGGGATATATATATATATATATATATATATATATATCAATTTACCGGCATTTTTTTCAAAATACCGTGGTGGCCAGATTCCGGGATGTTAGAGGGGAGGAAAACTGCTGTTTTAGGAAGGACAAATTTACGACGAAAATAAGATTTGTTCCTGCTCTGCCTTGATTTTTTTTTCTGTTTTATTACTCCTTACCCACTGAGTTGTCAGATAATATCATTTACGGAATGGCGTCTCCTGCCATGATATCGGCAACGTCTTTCTATTGATCATCGGAAGTAGAGTTGGTTCACATTTGTCTGAAAATGTAGAACATCCTTATTTTCGACTGGAAAAGGCGTCTCCTTCAGGATACAAGCAGCGGCTTTCATTTGATGATTATTTCCACTCTGCGTGTGGAGAACCTCAGCATTTTCGACTCGAAAAAAAGTCTCCTGCTAAGACAGGAGTTTATTAGTTGGTCATTAGTCTCCAGCTAAGCCAGCCAGCATTTATTAGTTGGTCATTAGTCTCCTGCTAAGCCAGCTAGGGTTTATTTATTAGTCGGTCATTTGAAAAGAATTTGGTCAATATTCTTCTGAGAGAATGACGATTAGAAATTTTTTATATAAAATTCGAATTATTCTTCTTGCTGATGAATATGAAATCAGACTAAGTAATAGTTCACTAAATGTGTCGCAGGCTAAATCATAATTTGAATATGCAATCGAAAATGAGGAGTACATCCTCCTCATTTTTCAATTCTAATTTTTCCGTCAGAGTTCAGTTCAGTTATATCAACTTCTTGTTTTACAGTAATACTAGGGTCGCTTTGGGACGAGCCTCATATTTTTGAACCACGGTCAGATGCGAGGACAAAACTTGAGCTGGCGCTCCACTTTCTAAATTTCCGCACCACAACAGTGTGAGGATGTTTAGCTCCGACGGATTTAACGTGTACCAGACTCGCTTACACGATGGTTCTTTGGTGGAATCAGGTTACGAGCTTGACATCCTCCGGATTCGAAGCCTTATCAATTGCGACCCGAGGCCTTTTCCAGTTTCTAAATGGAAGCCTGGAATGGAAATCACAATCTTCTAATTTCTTTATTGTGTTCTCGTACATGAAATATTCAAAGAGTCCTGTAAAAGTAAAAAAGTTCGATCTCGACATTTCTATGACTCCACATCTACGACATTTCTATTCTCCACTTTGTGCATCGTATCAAATCTGAAAACCATTTTAGGAATTTTATATATCTGTGAACATGAGAAATGAAAAATGTTGTGAGTAAGACGGTAGAAATTTGGCATGATGTCTTTTCACCAAAAATGTAAATTTCTCACACATTTTGGATGAAATATTTGCCTATATGTCAAAGATATTACTCCATAGATAGACGAATTTTAAAATATTATCACTAAACCAAAATTGTAGATCTGTGTCTAGTTTTGTTCTAGCTCCTTGATGAGTAAATTGAGCATCTATTTCTCTATCATTGCGTATGTGAATGTAATTACTCTAAATTGAAATGAGTAGATAAATGGAATTCAGCATGTGGTTTGGACTACAAACTTTGGAAAAAAATACCCTGAATATTTAATTCGATTCATCGTATGATGAAGATCTACACAAAATGCACCGAATTGCATTGTATCCGTATATAATAAAATTAGGAAGAAGGAAAAGAGAAAGGCTAAAGTAAGAAAAAAAAAAGGGAGGAAAGAAAACTGGGTACAAAGGAATAAGACTCTTGCTATTTTTTGAGTTTTAATCTATTAATCACTTCAGGATGAGCCGAGAAGAACTTGAAAGTGTCTTAACATCATATTTTCACAACAGCTTAATTAAATTCTTACAGAGAGAAAATTTATTTTAAGGAATTTTTACGCATGATTGTTGTATCCTCATTGATAAGAAGTTTTCAAAGAAAAGTTAACAGTTCGATAGGCTTATAGCATATCTTGGTAAGATATATTTTTACACCAAAATCGAATAATTCATCGCAGCTATTGTGACATAAAAAATTAAGCAGACCTTTTTATAACAGCAGTAAGTTTTTCAAAAATTTTTAAGAAAACGTACTACTAAAATTTTTGAAAGAGTGGAGAAAAATTTTTAATTTCATAATGCAAAAAGAGAATCTCGAACTATAATGTTGGATTTTGATACGAATTGATAGAATCTATGTATTTAAACTGTTATATAAAATAAAAAAATACAATTCACAAGATCTCTTTGAAATGGTGAATAGAAGTGGTATAGAAGTTGTACATGTTAATTTCTGGGTCAACAGTACTATTTTCAACTTTTAGCAGCAAATATTTCTAAAGATGTTTGATTAAGTAATGGAAAATATTGTACAAATTCTTTAAAAATATTATTTATTAAGTGAATTCAAAATAGAGACTTAAATAATTCATGTCTAGGAAACCGAGTTTCACTCGTGTTTTTTTTTTTTTTTTTGCAAAATCGAGTTTTTCGGAGAAAATATTTAGATACAAATGATATACTCATTACAATTGAATATTTTTCAATCTTTCCTCATCTCACATACATCAAAGCCATCTCACAAAATTTTGAAATACTAGTTGGTTATCACCTTATGGCAACAAGTACCACAAAAGTTCACGAGATGGCGCTGTATGACATTGTCAGCATGACAGCGGATAGAAAAAGGCTCTAATAGTTAGCTATAATTTTTTTCACCGATAGAGTTACGTTTTCTCAGGAAAGACACCTACATAGATAAACTTAAAAAGTAGAACCTTATCTAACTATAAAATTTGATCCAAAACTTTAGAGCCGTTTCCGAGATAACGAAATAAATGTATATAAATACAAGAATTGCTCGTTTAAAGTTATAAGTTGATTTCATCTTCCGGTGCATTTCTTGTCAAGTGAAAAAAATACCACCATAATAAATACAGAATGTGACAAATGCGTACACGCATAGCAAAAAAACTTCAACGAATATTATGAAAGTGCGAAATGTAACAAATCAATCTGATGTGTGGTAACAAGAATAATCATACCCCAAGCCTTAAACACCTATATTAGTATGCAATAGTTTAATGTCGCAAATGTTTGGTATGTGTTACATGTGTGTGATTTGTGACTGTAATAAATAATTAAATCTAAATGGGAAAAGAAAATAGCTAGTCAATGTTACAAGAATGAGTTTGCTAGCAAGGTAATAAAACTAGTTCTAAAGCATTCCTAAATAAAGCTAGTGTTAATACAGTGTTATGTGTTCTTAGAAATTCATACGACGATTATCTAAAGAATGGCAGGATTTAGAGTCAAGTCCTGATCTGGAGCAGAAATTCTTAAACTATGGATCGCGACCTTAAATGGGACAACGCCAACTCGAATAATATACGTTTGTCATTGAAATCTTTTATACAAGATACTCGCATAAAAAAACAAAACAAAACAAAAAAAACGTCAACGAATAGTATGAAAGTACGATATTTAACAAATCAATCTGATGTGTGGTAACAAGAATAATCATGCCCCTGAGCCCTAAAAATCTTTATTTGTATGTAATAGTTTAATAACGCAAATATTTATCTTTTGTATGCGTTACATGCATATGATTTGTGACTGTAATCTATACTTATAATAAAGCTCAATGTGTGTGTGTGTGTGTGTGTGTGTTGGCGCTCTACAGGCTAGACCATTTAACCTACAGCTACGGAATTTGGCACGTGTATACCTTGGAGGCCGGGAATGTGCACCTCCGGGTTACTTTTTCGAATTTTTAATTAGAATTTTATTTATTTAAAAATTAAGTGGAATTTTGGCTTTTTTCTGCTATAACTTCCGAAATTATGACCGCACAAAAAAGATTTTTACATCAAGTTAAAGATAAAAAATTTTTCTTTTAAATGATACCAATGTTTTAATCTTAAAATTAAATCTCTATTTTTTATTAATTTTTAAATAAATATTTTAACTATATTTTTCAACAATTTTTTTCGTACAAAATAAAAATAAAATTTAAGCTGCACGAGCACGTTTCGCATTCATGGGGGGGAAAATTAGCTTTTTTCAAAGTGTTGCCATCACATTGATTAAAGCACCAATTAAAAATAAATTAAATCTTTTTGGAAATGAAATCTGCAAAAATATCATTTTCAGCACATGTCTGTAGGAAATGAAACAAATATGAAATATTATTTTTTCTAAAAAATAAATTCAAGAAAAGTTATTTTATGATTTTTTACACTATCTATATTATTAATCCAATAAATCAGTTTTATTTTAAGGCAAGTTTTGTTTAATATGAACAGGATATCCATTCAAATCAGGGCCACACAGCTAATTTGTAAACTTTTAGTAATAGACACAGATCTTCTAAAATGGTCTAAATGAAAAATGATTATATTTTATGTAACTTGATCCAATAAATGCTCTAATAAATAACGAATTTTTGATTTTACATAAAGCTTCTGTTGTGGAAATCACGTTTAACAAAATGTTTTTGAAACACTAATATTTTAAATAAAAAGAGTTAATTTCCAATCAACTAAATCAATCACTTAAACTGACTGATTTATGAAAATTTGAATATCCCTATTCAATAAAAAAGGATAATTTTAGATTTTCCATCGATCGTTTCAAAGAAAATACGCCAATCAGCGCGCAGGTTTCTCAAGATTAATTGGCCTAAGATTATGAAAATGTTGAGTTTTTTCTAAATTTTTAAGATTCAAAACTTCATAAATCAGTCTTAGTTGATCGTGGAAAATAGAAACCTTCATTCATTTATTTAAAATTTGGTGTGTCCAGAATATTTCACAGAAAATGATACATTAATGCATTAAATTTAGACTTCATAATTTTTGAAATATATTTATAGACCGGAACAAAATATTATTATTGATTTCATTTCAATCCTTTTGAAAGCAAAACTAAAAACTGAATTTTATGCTGAATCTGAGAAATTTTTGTTGAATTATTCTTTGAAACATTACATAAACTATGAAAAATATTTTGTAGTTCACGTAAGACTTAAATACCGAGCGATTCTGTTTGCAGCACTCATATTCAATAATAATAATAAATAAATAAATAACAATAAAAAGTATAAATAAAATAAATCGCTTGGTTTCATTAAAAAATATCTTTATATTAATTGCAATCTCAGCATTTCCACTGTAAATTAAAGTTGAAGTTTTACCGGAAATGACAACAAATTAGGGAAATATATATAGTAAATTAATCGAAACTATCTAAACAACAGTATAAGTTTGGTATGACTATCAAAATTTGAAGATTAAAAATGTTTTGTTTGAGAAGCTATTAGGAGACCAGTTACTTAAAATATTTAATTGAAAATTGTAGCGAGCGGTAATGCTGGTGAACCGGCTGGTCGCCAAAGTAGTAAATTAATAAATCTAAATGAGAAAAGAAAATAGCTAGTCAGTGTTACAAGAATGAGTTAGCGAACATGATAATAAAACCAGGTAGAATACATTCCTAAATAAAGCTAGTGCTAATATATTGTTATATTTTCTTAATAATTCATACGAAAATAATCTAAAGAATGGCAGAATTTAGAGCTTAGTCTTTATCTGGAACAGACATTCTTAAACAGGGGATCTCGACCACAAATGGGAGCAACGCAAACTCAAATAGTGTATATTTGTCTTTGAATTCTTTAATATTAGATACTCATATAAAAAACAACTTCAACGAATGGTATGAAAGTACGAAATATAACAAAACAAGTTAATGTGGGGTAACAAGATTAATTATATCCCTCAACCCTAAAAATCTTTATTAGTATGCAATGGTTTAATAATGTAAATATTTATCTTTTGTATGTGTTGTATAGGTGTGATTTGTGACTGTAATAAATTAATAAATTTAAATGGGAAAAGAAAATAACTAGTTAGCGTTACGAGAATGAGTTTGAGTAGGGTAATAAAACTAGTTCTAAAGAATTCGTAATTAAAGCTAATGCTAATATAGTGTTTTGAGCTCTTAATAATTCATTCAACGTTTATCTAAAGAATGGCAGGATTTAGAAACCAAACTAAATTTGGAGGAGAAATTCTTAAACTATGGATTTCGACCTTAAATGGGACCATAAAAACTTGAATAGTATACATTTCTCTTTGAATTCTTTAATATAAGAAAAACAAATAACTAAGAAAATCAGATGATATCAAAAATTTTACTAAGAATTTACGAATAATTTCTTTAAAAAAAATGAATTTGTTTTGCTAATTGATATTTCGATTGCCTTCGTTACTTCTTTGCTCATATCTATACTTGAAGAAAAAGGATATTTTTCATATTTGAACGGGATGGCCGGAGGTTTATTTAGGCAAAGCTGAAAGCGTTGATTTAGAGGAATGGTACTGAAATGCTTGCTTAAATCGATACCTTCTCCTTTTCTAGAACAAAAGCTCAACATTTTGTACTTTCCCAGTGAACGTAACTTCGGAGAGTACGCGTTTACGATAATGTTTGGTTTAGAGATGAAAGCGCGAATAAACGTACGTTTAGAGATGGCACGCACCATCTAATTTAACCAGCGTGCGGTCACGATCAAAGGCCGCGGGCTGATCATTTGATTCAGTTTTATTTCACTTCGTGACTCACGCAAGGAGGTTCGTGCATATGATAAATGGTAAATCAGTGCGACGTCCAAAGCATGTCAAATCCTAAAATACGCTGGACGTCATTAATTTAGCGGCCATTTCTTTATTACACATTCAGTTTCCAAATGCGTTGATCCATCAGCTCTAGATCTGAGAGCTATTTTGAGGATGTTTCCGCTTTTCCATCCGTATCTCTTTCTTTCCAAAAGTAGCATAAAAGAAGTTGGTATTACTTATTTTCAAAGCTAATTTATGGACATTTAGTTTCAGTTTCTTAAAACAATAAAAGGGGAAAACTTAGAAAAAGAAGTTATTTTTGGGATTTCCATGCAATAAGCATTGTTTTTTTTAAGTACTACATGCTGGTTACACTATTTAATTGAAATATTTTTTTTCCAAGACGATAAGGCCGAAATGGCTCAAGACAGCTGCACTTCGGTCATATTATAAGTTCATTTTAAAATAGCATGGATCCGTTTCAATAGAATGGTAAATAAAGGCGATATTTTGATGATTTTTATAATTTTATATCCATATATTGCTTTCCAAATGTTTATTAAGTTACCTAATTTGTTATTTTAATGATAATAAAGCAAATTCTCTTTGCAAATTTACGGATAACAACTATAGTTTTTAAAGATTCCTATTTAATTAATTTTTGGATTATATGTGCGTTACCCAGCATTTACATTTCCTTTTTAACTCATTCCATGTTCTACAATGGTCTAGTGGTAAGACTTCGGTGTCGGGCAGAAGGACCCCAAGTTAGAGATTCGGTTCCATTAAATATAGGTCGTATGTGCAGAGCTGGGGTTTGCTAAATTTGATTTCATATGTCAAACGTCCTTCCGTTGGTGTGATGCGGAAGATTGAAGAAGGGTGCCGGGTCAGGTGTCATTCTCGGCATCTGACTGGGGCTCAAAATTATAAGTCCGTCCCAAAATAGCACTCGTATTGTTTATAAACGGAATGGCAGTATTGATAAACGGAACTTAATTTCCCCCTTCGTTTGCAAAACTTTTGTTGATTCCCTCAGATTTTCAGAGAATGTTTGCCTATGTTAGTGGTTTCTCAAGATTTTTATTCTCTCCCGTTTTGCACTACTATTCCTTTAGTACCTTGAAGAATATAAAAGAAAGTAATATTACATATATTTCAATGCAATCCTAACTACAGTCTACATAAAATTGCTTAGAGGAGTAATAAAAATTAAAATCTCTTGGCAAATATTAAAAAAAATACATTTATTGTTGTATGTTTGGCAAATTTAAACCTTTTTAATTTGCTAAACACATAGCAGAAAATGTATTATTTAGATCTTTTTTTTTTTTTGAAAACTGTTTTATCGTAGCAACACTTTGTGCAAATTTTTGAAAATTAAAATTCTATATTGAGCTGCTTTAATCAATTGATGACTTTTTAACTTTTGTATTAACTGTCTAATTTTAATCCTTTCGTTACGATAGTCTGCTCCTGAAAGTGGCACTATTCCGAAAAATGTGAAAATTGCGCTTAGACTTGTCGTTAAAAGGTTGAATACCGATCTGTTGAAACTGTAGCGGATCGACTTGAGCGAGGATAGAACCAGTGACCTTGTGGTTTGCAACCGAGTAACATGACCACAATACAAAAGCAACTGCTCGTGTAGCGTAGCTGTTAATTGGCTTATAAGCTTTCACCACAAAACCAATCGAAAGCATGTTGTTGCATACCAAATGGAGACGATATTGCCGAAAACATACTGTTGGATACGGAATGGATGTCATCTATATCCGATGATCGTTAGGAAAGGGTTAAATATATATAAACTCCTTGTTTTCAAATTGTCAAATAAAAGTTGAGTTGTGTGACATTTTTAGGATTAATTATTTTTTTAAAAAATTTTCTGCTCATATATTGTATTTTCAATGTTTTCTAATATAGTTTCTCTTTCCCATTTTATTGATAATAATCAAAATAGATATATGCAGATTTACGAAATAAAGCTTTAGAAATCTTGAAACTCTGAAGGGAGAAAAATTTCAGGTAATATTCTTCGAGTGATAAATATCGATTTCAATATACTTTTATTACAGAAAACTCTCATTCAGAAAATGACCCTAGAAAAATTTTATAAGTTAAAATTCATTTCCAAAAATTTGGGGCTGATTAGATAAGTGTCCTGTTTTGAAGCTAAACTAGAACTACCAGAGGACGATTCTCGTACGTGCAACTAAGGCAACTAAGATGACACCTTCGAATTTCCATTGCACTAATTATTGAAGTATTTTTGGAAAATATTGGTCCTGCTATTAATTTAATCATGCTTTAAAATCGAATTCTAAATAAAACAAAATAATTCTTATCTCTTTGTGAAGAGATGGGTTAATAGCTGTCCCATCTTTTGCTGAACATTTTGTACCTGGCAGGGTATTTTTTTAATCCACGTTGATAAGTTATAAAACTTACTCATACATATAATTTAATATTTCATTAGAGGGTTCTAATGTAGTGCGATAAACTGACAGTAAATTAGTGCAAACAAAATGTCAACATGTATTTGTCAGAGTTTTGATTATGATTGACGGATAGAATTGTATAGAGAATGTTTGCCTTTCATGAAGTTAAATGCCGTCTTGCTTCTTTAAAATTGAATTTGAGTGAATGAAATGTTTTTAATAACTTTAAAAAATATGATTTATAACATTTTACATTAATTTTGAAGCTGAGGAAATGGCGGTAAATTTTGAATTCCACCAAATAATATAGTAAATTAATTTATGAATAGTATAAAATTAATATGTCTTTTTATATAATACTTTATGTAAAATAGTTAAAATGAGCTTTTCTCATTTTTTAAAGTATAAAAATATGAAAAAATGTATGCATTGTTGTTTTTCGTATTTTTTTTATTTTTGTCTCAAAGAGTTAAAAGCTAAAGTTGTAATTTGAACTTTTCAAATCAATTGACATAGTTATTACATACTTTTATTTAAATAGTATTATTTCATGCTTGTGAAGATAAAATTTTGCCATCGATTTTTCACTATTCATTTTGTAATGCTTAAAATTTTAAAATTTCGTACATTTGAGTGTTTTAGATGACATTATACTATTTTAATATTTTTAGAATTTAATTATCAATTATTCGATTGGTTTAGTTAAATTTTGATTCCATACTATACTACGTAAAGAATTCGGGGAAAATTTATTTCAATATTGCTTGACATTCAGTTTAATGTAGTTATGTTAACTTCTTGTTTAGAAGCAACACCAGGGATATTTTGGAACGAACCTCGTAATTTTGAAACGCAGTCAGATGATGAGGATGACTTCTGAGCTGGAACAATCCTCTTCAAGCTTCTGCATCAAATATAACGTTCACCATCCCCGCATGCATAACGGATCTGGAATAACTTAGTGGTCGCTGTGGCCCTATGGCAATTACCACTGTACACAATTACCAATGTGTATCTGATAATCGTAATAAAAATTAATTTTATAGCATTTACCAGAATTTTATAATTACTTTTTTATTTTTAATAGTAAATTTTTAATTCACTGTAATAAATATTTTGAAATCTCCAAATTAATTTTAAAAAAATCATTGCCAGGTTTTTCCAATTGCATAGAATCAAAAGTGTATTAAATTAATCAATTAATTGCTAATAATGTTTGAAAATATTAAAATATTGTATTACTATTTACAGCATACAAATGTACAATATTTTAAAACTCTAACACGTCAGAAAGTGAATTAAGAAGTCGGTCACAAAGTTCCATCTTTAAAAACATAAAACAAATGAAATTAAATAAAAATGTGTTATTAGGTAGAGATATTCTGAGGTTTCCTTCTGTGAATGCTCCCTAGAATAGCCTATTTCTTATTCTGTAGATAATAATTATTAATATGTTAAAAAAATCACAAATGAAAGCTTTAGTCTCTTGAGAATCCGATCAAGAGAAGATCTTAGAGATCTTTTTTTCATTGCTAATTATTTATTCCAATGTGCTGAGAGCATCATAAGAAAGTTTGTCACTAGGGATGTTATGTAACTTCAGTAAAATCCTTTTCTTTACTTAAAACATACCAAAGAATCCACGATTTAATTATTTTTAATTAATTGTGAAATGTACTCAAGATAATTATTATGCAAATAAGGTTTCAAATATATAGTTTTTTCTTTAAAGGTTTAAATGTCTTTTATGTTCAATCTAAAGAAATAAGGCACATGGGTATACTTTGAAATCAAATCCTAAATGCAAAATCATTTATTCGTTTGATCTGAACAGTTCACTCGGCTAAGAGTAAGTATAAAGAAGTGGAATTATTCATTAATGCGTTCTATAAACTGAATAAAATTATCAATCACAGCTTTATTTATTTTGACATGAAAGCTCTGCACGTGAAACTTCTGCTATCTTTGGACTGAAAGTGAAATATTGTTTACATACGTGCAAAGGTTATGACAAATAACCGCTGAGTTAAACTCTTTTTCATGTGTATGAAGAGGAAATTTTGTAATGTATTTTTCACCGACTTCTTTGTGTACTAGAGGCTTGAAATCTTCTACAATCGCATGTCCTTGTGTAACATGACATTAGTTACTTAGTTATCAGTTGATTATTAAGTAATTGAAATGTTGATTCCATTTCCGTGGAGGCATCTATAAATTGAACTTAAGACACATTAGAACTCATGATTAAAAAAGTAGGATATAACTGAAATTATTTCTACTGTTTAGTATACAAATAAAAGTGTGTTCACAAAAATTGTTAATAATGAATTTTATTTTCATATTTTTTTCACCTAGAATAAAATTTTTATCTTCCAATCAAAGCTGAAAAAAAACCATCGAATTTTCTACTAAAATGGTTTTTACAAGTTATTTCTTTTCTATTCTAGGTTATTAACGTTCTTTAGATAGCATTTTCAAATGCAAGTTATTTCTAGGCAGTTATTTCTCTTCAGAATTACTAAATAGTTGTTGTTTTTAAAATCTCTGACAATAAATTAACACATCTTGCATTGTATTTGCTTCTGTATATTTCGGATGATACAATTTAAGGGATTGAGGCGACATACGGTATTGAAAGTTTTACTCAATTTTACTTAGTTCGTAAAAGAGTGTTAGTAGACAAAACTAAACATTTGAAATAAAAGATGTTTATTTTATGAAAAGTACATTTTCAAATTCAAATATTGATAAAAATTTGTTGTAAATAACTAGCAAGACAATATTTCAGCAGGTTTATCATTACTACCAGGGAAAGCTGTGGCCTCGTAGAAAGGTCTTAGTTTTGGGACAATAAGACTGATGGTTCGAAACACGATTTCACCTCAAATGTGCCATGTTTGTTATGGCACATTTGCGCGAGTATGTGCTATAGCATACATGGCAGTATTGCACCATGTGTCATAGCATGCAGGCAATATTACACCAACATGGCAGTGTTGTGCCAGGCGGCATAGCATAGCCGGTCATATATGCTACGTGGGGCATATTAAAATGCATTTATGAAGCCTGGTGCATTCAGGTTTCGTAATGATCATCATTCAAGGTTATGGGGTCCATCCCAAAGCAGATCTCGTGTTCTTTGAAAACAAAACACTGATATAACTAAACCATTAAGTGACTAGAACTGATATTTTAATTCATTTCAACCTGGGGGTGGAAAAAATGTCCATAACTTCAAAGTTCGTAAATAAATAGGCAAATGGATTAATAATTTATTTTAAATAAAACAAGTAGAATAAAAGTAGCTATTTCAGAAATGCTAATGAAACATTTTAATTTAAGCTGATGAGCTGTTCAAGGCCTATAGTTATTTCTCAGGAATTACGAGTATTTATTGCCTTAGGGCAGTAGCGATCTAATAGTAAGTTATCAGCTTCGAGACCGTAGTGTTCCGGATTCAAGCGCTGCTTCTACTAAATATATACTATGTTATGGGTCTGATACGCTGTAAGTCTGATATTCGTAGGTCAAATGATCCTCGAATTGGTGTGGTGTGGAAATATGGAGAAGCGAATATCAGCTCAGGATTTTCATCCTCGTCGTATGATAAGGGTTTAAAATTACTAAGGCCATCCCATAACATTCCTGGTACAGCTTCCAAACAAGAAATTAATATAACTAATCTCCTTGTGGCATCCTCGGAGGGTCACGATGACCTATTGTTAAGATCCCAACTTCTGGAACACGAGGACTCTAGATTTGAAATTCATTAAAGATGCATCAAGTATGCCGTCCTAGTGCACGTTAATCACTTGCAGTGAGAAGACTCACGTCGAAATGCTTTTGTCACAGAATCGCCAATGACTTGCTACATATTTCATCACAGAAGTAAATAAATTTTCGCGATCCGTCGACAAAGTTGTTTGCCGGAACACAATTTACAGGAGCACAGTCCTAAGTCAAAAATTAATTTATTTAAAAAATATGAATCTTTTTCCGATTTCTATAGATATCGAATCCTTTGTGTGACCTCGTTGCAAGTTACAGTGGACTATTTTGGCACGCTCAACTATGAATTTCGTCACCGCAAGTGATCAAATCAGATGTCGTTGGCTAAAGGACATCCCATTAGCGTTTTATTGAAGTTTGGAGAGGATGATATCAAATAAAGTGATATAAGTTCTTTTCATCTAACAGGAATTCAAAATTGTTAGGTCCATATAAAATAATCTGCATCCATCCGAAGCAGAATAATCCGGTTCATCCAATAAATCTGTTATTTCGAAACGGGACGTTAATAGAACTCAACAATAACCAACACTACAGCTGCTATTCGCGATTTTGCATAAATGAATTTTTTTTTACTATCTAAAACAAACTATTGTGTTCTTAGAAACCTCATATGGGGGTCTTGGAAATACGTTGCATATAAATAGCAGTTGGCTTCACTGCAAACATGTTTCTTCTTATTCGAATGTTTTACATATAAATGGAATTGGGGAAAAATACTGCGTGTTTTTATAAAAAGAAATAAGAAATCATTCGCAGTTGCAAGATTAATAGATACATATGCTTTTGATGTTATAGATTATTGAATTACTTTTTTTTTTCAAATTCCTGATATTTAATAGTTTTTGACATATATTATAAAATGATATAAAGGTAATAGATTGTGAATAATAAATTATGGTCCATTTTTAAAATAATCTATTTAATTGGTTTCACTCAAATAGAGAACCTTAACTCACTCATAAGAAGGGATAAAATGTATGATGATCAATCAACTGCAATTAAAAAATATCTAATTTATTAAAATAATCTATTTAATTGGTTACATTCAAATAGAAAAACTTAACTCACTTATAAAAAGGGATAAAACGTATGGCGATCAATCAATTGCAATTAAAAGAAAATAAAGAATACAAGTAAAAAATATTTTGAATTCCCAATAAAAGAAAGGGAATACAAGAATTTTAACTTTTAATCGTTGTATTTAAAATTTAAATGTCAGAATACTGTTAATTAATGAATTCTTATTTTACGATAGAAAATGGCAGGTTTTAAAAAAGTAATATTTTTGAGAAATGCTTAAAAAACAATATTAAAATGCATATTTACATCTTTTATTAGGAGCTTATTACAAGAAGTATATGGTTTAAATATTCACATTCATTAGCTTAATTTAAATTAACTATTATAATACTTTAAAGATACGTTTCCCTTAGAATTATTTTTTAAATTAGTGAAAGAAAAATAACGTTGATTTTTATTCATTTAATATTCCTTGTTTCACACCTCAGATAATTATGTACAATCCTATGACAATAGATGGAAAGCTGTATTTTCTAAAATTTTTTTGACGGGAAAAAATAGTTAATCATGAAATAATATACAGATGTGTTAAGAAATGAATAGTTTCAACGACAATTTAATCTACCAGTTTGAACAAATTATCAAAATAAGCTTCTTTACCTTGGAATAAAAAAAAACATAAATTGCTGTTAAATACATGCAAGGTAAGATACTTTTTTTAATGGTGTGTTAGAAATTCGAATTAATTCTTACTGTTTTTTATCCCCTTATTTATTTTCACATTTTTTTATTTATTATATTCAAGATTTTTTTGATTCTTTAAGGGTTTATTAATACATTATAGCTTTGAAATTGTTTGTTCCCCATTGTTTTCAAAATGGAACTAGGTAAAAAATCTTTTTTTTTTCAAAAATTGAGCGCACAACAGAAGTTTAATTACTAATTTTTGTTGTATTTAATAAAAGTCAATTAAAATTCTGCGTTTTTCTTTTGAACCCACAAAATAATGAATCGTCGCTTTAATTTAATAAAGAGTTTGAGCAACTTTTTGAATGATGCAATTAATATTTAAAATTAATGTTTGCCAATGGGAAAATCTGTTTTAAACAGATTTTTCCATTGGTGTAAACACTGTTTTAAAAACTTAATAACCACTGTAAAAAACGCTGTTATGAAAGCTTACAATCAGGAAAAAAGGAAGCACAGGGAAAAGATAATTTTTAATAAAGCTATAAGCTATATTTCTCACATTTCATTCATTCTTTTTTCTTTACATATCGATAATAATAATTATAGTTCGAAATGAAATATGATACTGTCGAAGGTCAAACACCCTCAGTTCTATACAAGTGCTCTGTATCAGCAAAGCATATTAGGTTTGACAAATTTGGCATACGACATTTTGATATTATAGTGACAACATGTCTCTTAGCAGCAAATGTAGTGTTAATAGGAGCTTCATTTTGTAAATTATTTCATTAAAACTAGATCAATAATTCACCAATTATGTTTTTTACAAATAAAATATTTTGGCAAATTTGACAGTCGACATTTTGATGTACCTGTGACGATACATCTGTCTAAGGTCGATTAAAAGTAGTGGAGTTAGAAAGACTTATTTTGCACATTATTTAATTAAAATTAGAACAATAATATATCAATAAAATACTGTTAATAAAATACCTTGTTATCTATATAATATTTTTCTTTTTCTTCTCCTCCCCCAACAATGCTTTAGTTTGGAAAAGAACCGACGACATCGAATACTTTCCTAGAAGAAGCATTATGAAGAGAACTACTTGTCTTTTATCGTAAGCATTAATCTACAAAATAATCAGCACTAATTTGAGGAGCGTTTCATGCTTCTAAATCAGAAATGTGCTGTAAGAAATTCGTGTGAGAGAGGTTCCTATTGAAAAGACTCAATCTATGTATGGGATGTTTCTAATTATCAACAAATTACTCCTGCCTGGTTTTTATTCTTTCTACAAGAAAAGGTAAGTTTCGCTTCCGTAGAGAAGTAAACGGGTTCTGATGAGCTTTCTGAAAGCTACAGCCGTTACTGTTCGTAGCAAATTTCTTTCTATAAGTGCTAATTAGAAACACGCTAGTTTTAATTAAAAAATCATTGAAAGGGATTTCCATCTGTTACGGAGACAAAATATGCTCTCTGCAGATCAGTTCAAGCAAATAGCTCAAACATTGTGCCGATTGAACCAAGCTGTAGGCGAAAAGGATTCAGGAATGAAAGAAGAATATGTCTATCTCAGAATCGATACCAGTATTATTTTCTTTGAACTATTATTAAAGGGTGTCCCAAAATTTAGCAATATTTGAATTTGCCACCATTCGTGCAGTAAAGCGTTGGCAATTCTTGACAGCTGATAGTTTATAGTTAGTAAAGATGGAGCGTTATACGATAGAACAACATGCCAACGCAAAATTTGAGTTAAATAAAAAAGAAAAAAAGAAAAACATAATTTTTTTCTTTAAATTGCTATATTTTTTTGAATTGTAAAGTACACGGGATAGAGTTATGTATGGAATAACGCATAGGACAAATGGCTTCCACGGTTTTGTTGACACATACACACTCTTTAGTCGAAATTTTCCATGATCAGTTTGTATAAATATGACTGAATTTCGTTGATGTAGCGTTGCATTTTCTCCTTCAATGCCCTCGTGTTTATGGGCATATTGGTATAGACGTTTGACTTTAAATAACACCATAAAAATAAATCAAGTGGTGTTAAATCACACGATCTAGGGGGCTAATTCTGAAATTTTTGAACTGTGACCACTAAACTTTCATTATTTTTGAAATATGGTTCAACAATGAAAACACGTTGGTCTATCGTGTAACGCTCCATTTTTACTAATCCTAAATTACCAGAGGTCAAATGGTTTTTTTAATAAGGTTGCCAACACTTTACTGCACGAATGGTGGCAAATACAGATCTTGCATTAATTTTGGATTACCTTTTAGTAATACATCAAATAAATCAATAGGATATATTTTAAAATCCAAACTTTGAGAGGGTATTTCAGAAGAGAATAATAGATATTCAACTAAAGACTTTTGCATGAAATACAAGCGCTGTTGACGTTTACGAATTTGGGAACAATAGAAAATGAGAAACATTAATTTTACTGTCAACGCAAAAATTATAAACGATAAAAACAGTGAACTGATATAACACAAATATTTATTATTTTCGATAATTTTTCAATTTTTTAAAATATTCGTTAAGTTTTCCCTCGAAATGGCTTATATTTAACATTGTTAAGGAGATGAATTATGAATATAGGATAGATTTTGAAAAACAAAGACGCATGGATTGGTAGTTAATAGAGTGCTAAATTATTAAACGTTCATAAAAACTAACATAAACAGCAGTTAAATAGTTGATTTATTGCCTAAAGTAGTTTTCAGATATTTTTGAATTTATTAAATACTGAAAAATGAACTGTACTACTTTAACAATAATTGAGCAAAATTGAACTTTTAATAATTATAAATTTTTATTAATTTTCAGACTTAGCTGATCGAAAATGATTTCACAAGATTTATTTCTATGAAATTCTGCATTTAAACCATTGTAAATGAAAAGCTAATTTATTCGGTATGATTCCAGGTAACATTTCATGTTGCACAATATTGTACAATATTATGCGATATTACGAGGGTGGGTAGAAACGTTTCTAGCCTAACAAGAAAAATAAAGAAATTATGTTTAATGATTGCTTTATTTTTCAACGTAGTCGTCTTCCAAAGACATACACTGCTCCAGTGGTGCGGCAATGCTTGGATCCCCTTTCTGTAAGAGCTTTCTTCTAAGGCCTCAAAGTAGGCATTCGACGCTGAGATGACTTTGATATCAGAACAGAATTTCCTTCTAGTCAGAAATTTTTTCATGTTGAGGAAGAGGTTGTAGTCTGAGGGAACCATATCAGGAGAATAGGGTGCATGAGGAAGAATTTCAAACTTCAGTTCATGAAGTTTTACTATCACAATGACAGCCTTGTGGACGGGAGCATTGTCCTGGTGAAACAGGACTTTCTTCTTGCCAAACCTGGTCTTTTTTGTTTGATTTTGGAATGGAATTCACCCAAAAGATTAGCACAATACTCACCATTGATGGTCCTGTTTTTTATTAAATAATTCAATAATAAAATTCCCTTAACGTCCCTAAAAACTATTGCAGCATAACCTTTCCAGCAGATGGCGCACTTTTTGCTTTTTTTGTGCTGATTCTACCTTCGCTGTTCTTTGAAGTACAGTGATGGAACCATGCCTCATCCACAGTAAGGAAACGCACCAAAACATCAGTCGGGTTTGAATTGTACAGCTCCGATATCGTCATGCGCTGCAGTTTTTGATCCAAAGCCAGCAAACGCGGCACCCATCTTGCTGACAACTTTCTCGTGCCCAAAATATCGATAAAATATGATATGTTCGTTTTTTGGGTATACCAACGGACTCAGCATCCTCTGTCAATTTCAATCGGCGATAATTCATAATAATTTTGTGAACTGTTCTGACGATTTCATCTACAGTGGCTGATTTTGGTCTTCCAGAACCATTAGCATCCTACTGCTTATACGACAAAGTTTAACGTCTGCATTCCATGTTTTAACAATTGTAAATGAAGGAGCAGATTCCTCCAGTATAGTATCTTGCTAAGTTTTAATATCCGTTGGAGAAAACCCTTTTATGAAGAAAGATTTTATCACAACTCGCATTTCAGTTTTCATCATACCCGGTTAAAAGCAAAAGAAGAAAATTTTAAAACAGTACAGTATCAAAACAAATTCACTCATTTTTTTTAAAATACGCAAGAAATATTAAAAAAAGATGTCACTTTGAAGTGTTTTAGTTCAAGTAATTCCGGGAGCACCACCTCTAGGTCAGGACGGAAACTTTTTTTTCCAACCTCGCATAATATTCAATATGCTATAAATATTATAAAATATTAACGAATATTGTTTAATATCGTAAAATATTGTGCGACATTATAATATTTAATATTCTACAATATTGCTAATACGGTTTAATATCATTTAACATTGTACACTATATGTAAATACACTACTTGGGAAATGAAATTTAAAGAACCAGAAAATATTTTTAGTGAACTAACAGATTGTTTAACAGATTTTTATTTAAGTCTTTCCGTAAGAGCTCTAATTTGTACCTCGTTGACTGAGAACTGATATTTTCATTTTTTCGAATTATTCACTAACGGTAATTAAAGTCTAGATTCTCACCAATTTGCAAAAAATAACTTGCTTGAACATCAAATATTTTTACTTAATTTTTAATGGTATATAATTTGACATTTAAGAAAAAAGATTTTTTTGCCTTTTTCTGAGCTTCCATCAAATTCGCAAATCCTCACCATGAGATAATTTGTAATAGTTCTTAAGTCTCTTTTTCATATCATGTACTCAAGCGAATTTTAATACTTCCGTGTTCTTACTCAAACATTACGTTGGTTTACACTATGGTTTGTTTATCTTGGTGATATGAAAGAATGTTTCTGATAGAGTGCATTACAATTATTTTTAAAGCTATCAGCTATCACTTAACATAATTTTATCTCCATTGTGATATAGTCTTTTTTAAACTGAAAATCGCAAACTCGATTTGCAAGTTTTTTATTTATTTTTTTTATTTTGTGATGAAATTTAACATAGAGAACATTTTCTGTTTCCACCTGCAGGTATCCAAATATATTAGGAAAGCAAATAAAGATAGTTCCTTATTATAACAGTAATTGTAGATTGGATTTTATTTTATTTATGAAAGCTTTTAAAAGAAAAAAAGTTCTTTAAACTCGACTAATATCTTTGAGACCTCATTGCTTTATGAAATATCTATCCAACAGTAGCTACATTTTATTAAAATATACGTATGTTTTTGTTTTTGTAATTTAATACTTGGAATGAAAAGATTTTTCGTGAAATCCTTTCTCTTGATTTTTTTTCAATCTAAATCTCATTTGTCTTTCAAAAATGTACAATTTCAGTAAAAAAAAGTGAAAATTGGCATTGAATGGTGATTTTGAAAATTTTTTTTGAGGAATGCCTTCAATATGTAGGCAAGGAAAAAATTCAGAATGTTTTACAAAATGAAATTATATATTTTAATTTTTGTAACTCAATACTTAGAATGAAAAGATTTTTCGTGAAATCCTTTAACTTGAATTTTTCTATCGAAACCTCAATGCCTTTAAAAATGTAAAGTGTCAACAAAAAAATTGAAAATTTTCACTTAACTGCAAGTTTGCAAAAACTGTTCGAGTAATGCCTTCAATATGTAGACAGGGGAAAAAAATACAGAACGTTTTACAAAATTTCCATCCGTAATGAATCCCATTTTATTGCCATAATGCTTTTAATTTGGTTTAAAAAATTATATTTAAGGCGACAAGAATTCCCTTTTATACCTTTATCCTTTATTTTTGAATCTAAATATCAATGCCTTCAAAAATATATGGTTTCTTCCAAGATTGTTGTTTAACGGCGGTATTGCATGTCTTATAAAATTTGTTCAAGGAATGCTTCCAACTTGTAAGGAACGAAAAAATACGGGAGAGAAAAGAGCTGATTGAAGAGTTATCGATTCCACATGGCGTCTGGTATCCATTGAGGTCGTGGGGCGAAAAAAATCGATTTTTATTAGCGGGTTTATTCATTCTCGCAGCGATTTACTTCCATGTCAATTATAGTTAACCTTTCCGATATATATTTATAGAAATAAATTTGCTTCACAATTTGATATATGTTTTCTGCATCGGAATTATTCCTTGAATACTTAAACAGTAACTTCTAATTAGAAGCGAAATAGAACGATTTCAATGAAATGTGCTCTTTATAAAAGGTTGAACCCTTTACTGTTCATTTGTTTCGAAGCGAAATCACACATATGACATTTTTTAAAGCGGCAATTTTATTTTACATATTTTTAAACCTTCACTTCTTTTCTGTTCACCAGATGAAATCAAGAACCAAAATTTAGCAAAAAACTTTTTTTTAAAACTTTTGTTTTTTGTTTGTTTACCAGATGAAAGCAAGAACCAAAATGTAACTAAAAACTTTTTTAAGCTTTCATTTCTTTGTTCACCAGATAAAAGCGAGAACCAAAATTTAACAAAAAAACTTTTTTAAGCTTTCATTTCTTTGTTCACCAGATAAAAGCGAGAACCAAAATTTAAAAAAAAAATCTCTTTTGAATTTTTGTTTCTTCTCTATTCATCAGATGAGAGCGAGAAACAAAATATATATAAAAAATACGTTAGAGGAATCAACAAACAAATAATAAATAATGCTTCATATGGAACTGAATCCAAAAATTCCTTTAAATTTCTAGATATCACAATTTTAAGTTACAATTTCAATTCTTTGACAAATTTTAAAAAAGTTTGAAAGTTAAGAAGAGTGTTTCATTTCATAGTGAAACCAAGCAGAGATAAATGGTAGTTCGCTAGTTTTGTTTTGGAATAGTAGCGTTTGTAAAATCAATTTTATAGCTCAAAATTTATAAGACCTTTATTAAAAAATCATTAAAAAATTGATTAAAAGCCTAATAATAATTGTCTATTATATGAGTTTCTTAAATAATCATTTTAAAATAAGACGATTTTAGGATTTTTAAGCATTAGTTTTCATAGCATGCAATTTTTTTTTGTATTGGTTTATTTAAAAAAAATACACCACTATTATTTATTGGTTTTACTGAGATACCATTAAAAATTGATAAACAAAAAATATTAATTTTTTTCCGTTATATATTTACTAAAAGCAGCATGTCGAAAACTCTTTTTTTGAAATGATTTTATTACTTTTCAAAACAGACCATGAAGTGAGATTTAAAGGGTTAAGAAAAGGAAATAATACGATATTTTTATATGAAAGCAGTAGACAATGGTGATATGTGTCACTCTAACTACCTTCAACTTCAATATAAATTGCAGGAGCTTGCATTCTGTTACTGTAATTTTTACCACCAGATAATAGTAAGCAAAACGCAAGCTTAGTATACATGCTATAAATACTCAAAATGTATGTTTAATTCCAGTTAACAGGGTGATTATAAACTTTGGTGATTATAATCCCAAAGTTGCCAACTATTATAAACTTTGGTGATATAAAAAAGGGTGATTATAATTCCAACTTTGCCGGGCTATTAAAAGAAAACAAAACAAAGTACAACCTCGCTGTCCGACGGGAATTACAAATAACTGTTGAATGTTTAAATACAGTTCTGACAATTGAAAGTTTAATTCAACACAGTTATAAGTGTTCATTTTAAGCCTCCCTACAAGAATATGAACGATATCAAAATGATACGATAGCTTGTCCCGTACTTTTACACCATCTTTGATATGAAGTTTCGAAAGCCTTCAGATAAACGTGTTTTAAGTTCATCAACATCAGTTGATAAAGATGAAACCAACACGCACTGTTTGATGTAGCTCAAAAAAAAAAAAAAAAAAAATTGTTATACACGCATATCTGCATCTTTTTAAAGTTTGTTTCACACCAAGCATGCAGAAAAAGTTGTGGGATGAGTTATCGCACCGTTTCAATATCTTTCGCATTTCTGGAATTGATCACAATGAATACTTAACAACTGTGTTGAATTTAAACTTTCAGTTGTTATTTTTGATTCCCGATAATAAACAAGGCAGTATTGTTACTGAAAGACCTGTAAAGTTGGGATATTAATTTATAATCACTCTGTACAATGTTGTTGCTTTTCACATCTATATTATCCTCAATTATTTTTTTTAATCAGTGAAATACACATTTGTATTAAAAGTTAGCTGCCGAATACAACTTTGTTAAGGGTCGCTTTAATTTCTTAGTTATTAATTAAATACCTGATGACTGCACGTTATTATTGTAGGCATTATCTTCGGACATGGGCAAGCAGAGGATACTTTTGTATGAGATCGGAAATTTAATGGATACAAATATACAGTTACAGCTTTATAGCATATGTATTTTTATAGACCTTCAATTAAATCAATTGCGTTCTTTACAAACTGTTGCCAACGATGTGGAAGTATCTATTATATTGATAGTTCGGATGTTGAGGCTTATCGATTTAACCCATTAGTTGGTACGGTTGCTCAGAAGCAACATAGTTTTATTAGTTCTTATACGAAATCTACAATTCCAAATGCTTTACATGGGTATTGAAAGCATACCTTCTTACGAAGATATCTGCTTAATAATTAAAATAAATTAATTAACAAATTTTGAAAAAATAATTAATAAATTTAAAAAAATCAAATAATACTTATATATATTATTATAAGTATTATAATAATATACTTCTATATACTATTATATATATATTAAAAGTATTATATAAGTATTATAAGTATTAATAATACTTTTAATACTTATATAATGCTATCCTACTTACTTATGCTCACCTAAAACAGTTTTAATAAAACTTTTCATCATTTGCCAATTAAAGAGTTAATATTCTCTTGTATAGTGAATGCCTCCTATGGAGAATGCCATAATTTGGCTTATTCAGCTTTGGAATCTAATTATTTTGGCATTCTAATTAGCTGCGCAGCCTCGCTCATGAAGCTTTTCCCTCATCCAAGCCTTCCTTTAAACTGTACAGCTCACTGGTATTGTACATCATTATTTCACGGTTTTAGATTATCGGCTAATGCACGCTACTTTACTATGCATCATGGCACCCGTTCTTAGATTTGGATGAACGAGTTCATTGATTGAGCGATAGATTAGGATTAGTCTTTAACATGTGGCCCATGCTAAATACTCTGATTCTGTTTATCCCATATATAAAACTTAGTTCCCACTACACAATTATTTACAACTCTTCAATGAACATTCTCCCTGTGGGACGCAGGACATAGACCATTATGAAAAGTTTTAAACAAACCGAACTAAAATGAATCAAGTATAATTTAATTAACTTTCTAAGTTCAATTTTTTCATTAAAATAATCAAAAATTAAAATTATTGCAACGTCCATCTCTGCTTTTGACAGTAAGAAATCCTTTCTTTTTAGAACCGTTTACAATATACAATTACACGCATTTCTTTTTCTTGTTTAAAAAATGAAACCATTCACCAGAAGAACCAAAATTAAATCTAAAAGCATTTCATTGAAATAACAACAACGAAAAACATACTTTATTCAGATAACCTTATCAAGTTAGCTTTATTAGGGAACCTTAACTGGTGTGGTTAAAAACAGCTTTGAGATTAATGACACAAAATTAATGATTTTTCACATGATTCTGTTTATAACTGTTTATTAAACTGGGTAAAACCAAAGTCTTTTTTTTAATTAAAATTATCTAGGGACATGTATCGTCGTTATTGTATTAAAGGGCCATATACCAAAACCTTCACTCATCAAAACATGCGAAACTTTGCATTTTTTACCGAAACACATGGAAATGTTAAAAAGGCATTTTTAATTCAATAGAATGATATTAACAATGAACATTCATGAAAATGAGGCTTACTTTTTCAATACTAAAAAAAATAAGAGTTTTATATGTAGATATAAAGTATTTCAACTTAAGGAATGAACTTCTGATTCATGATGTTCATTCAAAATGAATCAAAAAACAGAAAAAAAAAAAAAGAATCGAAAAATATTCTTCGCATATTTAATGAAGCTCTTTTATCCTAAATGTTAATTGTCCGTGTTTTAATTTATGCGCATATGATTTAATTTTGGAAAAGAATGAAAATCAAATCCATATTACTTATATAAAGCAAAAGCAATAACTTTTAAACTACGAATCTCTGTATCATAGATGAAATTGGCTTGTGAAATTGAAGTCTGTTTTAAAATTTGCTAATATTGTTGAAAATTATGCTAATTTATATTAATGTATATACCTGCACCACGTAGTTGTGTGATTTTAATACCTATATAAGAAAACTGTGTTTCAACTTTGAATATTTGTTACAGATTGGTAAAGAAGTATAAAACCGTTTAAATGCATGAAATGAAAAAGTGCAAAAAGTTTATACACCCACAGAAGTAAACTGAAAATTTTTTCAACCTATTACGGTTAAAAAATCTTTTTCATATGTTGAACGAAATCATTATTTTGTATTCTACTGTGAACTTCGACAGGTATATGTAGCTCTTGAATTGTCCAACTTTTCCTCATAAAAAAGCTACTGAAACTTGGGAAGTACCATGATCACAAAACTTGGAAGATCGTATCTCCTGTTTTAGCGAACTTGGTGTCTTCGAAGTGGTTCTTTTTAGCAGAAGAAGATCGTATCTCTTCTACACAGGCAAAAGAACGCAGCCCTTAAGAAAAGTCCTTTTCCTTTGTCTTTTCCAAGATATCGCATTGAAGGAAATATTAAACGTAACTGGAATGAAATATATTGTGTAAGAACCTTGCAAATTTAGTTAAAGACAACTGATACTTATTGATAAGGAAAGTTTAAAACTTACACAGTTGCAATATTTCTTTTAATGAGAGGTTCACACCTGATAAAAAGAATTTTTGTCCTTGAAATATGAAATATACATATTTCCTGGATTCATTTTGGTTACTTCACATTAATAAATGCATTGATATGTGTATTGCGTTTAGAATAAAAATACTAGAGCAACATTGAGGTGTTGCTTTTCATAGGATTGTACCACTGACTAACAGAAATTTCAAAATTATTTAAAGTTTACATTTTCCTTTCCATTGTGAAAATAAATTCAATAATCTTCTTTGTCAGGCATTCCATATATGTTTATTTACATTTTTCATGATTTCCCAAATAAACGAATAAAACAGTCTTTAAAATTTATAATAATATTACCTGCGGTTTGAAGGCACAATGTTCAAAACTGTATTTCAAATACTTTCCATCCAGTTCATTTCTGGACAGTAAAATAATCGTTCAATCCTATCCAATATTGTCCTTAAAATAGGATCAATAATCGTGGTTGAATATAACAAAATCATTTTTGAAATATAACTAACAGTCCATCATGATTATACCACACATAATTATTTACAGTTTTCACGATTTTTCAAATAAATGAATAAAACAGTCTCTAAAACTGATAATAGTATCTGCAATTCGAAGACATTGTATTCGAAACTGCATTTCAAATACTTTCCATCAATTTCATTAATGGACCGCAATCCAATCCCATATTTTCCATAAAATAGGATTAATAATCGTGGTTGGAATATAACAAACATCGTATTAGAAATTTAACCAAGAGTCCCACATGATTATTTACATTTTCACGATTTCTCAAATAAATGAATAAAACAGTCTTTAAAACTGAAAGTAGTATCTGCGATTTGAAGGTACTGTATTCAAAATTATATTACAAATACTTTCCGTCCAATTCATTTCTGAACTGTAATGTAATCGGTCTATCCAATCTGATATTGTCCTTAAAAAAGAATCAATAATCGGGGTTTAATATAACAAACATCGTATTTGAAATAAAAATAACAGTCATTCGGAAATGCTTCTAAAGTAAAACTAGGGATTTTAAGGAACAGCGCTTGCTTGAAATTGGAGAAAGATGTAGCATGGAATGCTGTTCGAATATGCTTTTATCTTTCAGAATTGAGAAAACAGCTTATGAATGCTACATTAATTTTCCCTTTGTTATTTAGGACACTCTGTCATATCCAGAACCGCTCTAATATATCCTTTTCCCCAGCAAAATCCCTTTTTTTGCCACGAGGATTATACCTGTAAAATAATACCCACAAGTTTATCTGGGTTGAATTCCTTTTCGCCGCTGAGTTACCCAACGCAACAACACCAATGTTATTTATATAGCATCAGATACTTTCCCAGATTATCCCTGCTCATTTGAATTTTAAGTGTTTTTATTTGCGATATGCTGGGTATTTTGTAACTGTCCCCCCCTCCCATCAAAATGCGGGATCCTTTACTGTTTTGTATTCGTCAAATTTCCGTTTCAGATGGTTTTGAGATAAAAGATTTAGAATGGTTTAGGCGGGAAAGTAGGCGTAGAGTTTTGAGTTCATAACGAGCTTTTTTTCTTCGTGTAATGCTATTTTCGAAGCTCATCAATACGATTTTATTTTATTGTACAACATTTTAAATTTCCGAAAGATATTGATAATGTTGCCAACTGGATTTTTTTCATTCTATATTTACCGTTTATCCTTTGTGAAGTAGGTTGATTGCATTATTTTAAAAAAATCCAATCTGAGCCTGTGGGACGCCGAAAGAAAACAAAGGTGGATCGCATTAAATGCTCAAAACATCAAGCTATGAAATTAGTGAAAGTATTACACTAATGATCTTTTTATTTGATGGAATATTTTTTATTGTTTTAAAAACCTATTAATATTAAAAAATCCATATAAAAATTAATTCGCTGATTCCATATAAAGACACAAGCATTATTTTTTTCTATTGAAACCTTGTAATTATTGAGAAGAATAGTGATTCTTCAATAATTTTCTTGGGGAAAATACGCTTACAATTTCAAAGCATCATCTAGACTTGCTACTTCCCTGTTTTTATAAATTCATATTTAAAAAAAATGCATTTAATTTCTTAAAAGTTTGAATCCTGAGATATTTTCTCATTTTATACTTTCTCGTAACTGCACTCTTATTAAAGAAAGTCACAACAAGTAGAATGCAAGAGAGTCTGATGTTTTCTCAATTTAAGTTGCTTAAAGATTTTGGAGTTGTTATTTTATCGCTGCAATCTCTCAAAATAATTTTAAAAAATTTGGAACTATAACCCATAACTGGAGATGCGAGTCAAAATGACTCCGCATTGTTCATTGGTCCTGATTATCACATGGGTTTTTGTTATTGAGTGCAACCATCTCCTCAGTACCATTAAGTTGTTCTTTTAGCAGTATGTTGACAGAAATCTGAAGTTTGAACGCATGCGCATAACTGAGTTATTCTTTCTTAAAGTTTCGTTGCTGTTTATGTAGTCATTGACTCCACATCTCAGAAACTGTGATTAAAATATATATATATAACGTACCACTTAATTTCTACCAATTTAGCAGTGCAATCCGCTCCATATGTCTAGAATAACATATTGTTGTTTAAAAAGAAATGGATAATACTGATAATGGAGAGGAAAAGTACAAGCAGATGGCAGTAGAAAATATTGGTATAGAGGAAGATAGAAGTGGAAGATTACCTACTAAAAAATATTGCACCATTGATCCAAAAAAGATGAAGCAGAAAGCATCTACTCTATGCCATTTTTGTAAATACTCAGTATGTGGACACTGTTCCACATACTGACCACTGTTCCATAGCCGTAAGCCCCAGTTGCATTTGAATGATGTAAAAAGCAAAAAAAGAATACTGAAATATTCTTAAGATAATATTTTAAAATATCGTATTCTTCATTTGTGTTTGTTAAATTCTAACAGTTATTATCTTTAGTGTCATCCCATAATATCTAAACGAAGTAAATACTCATTAAAAATTTTGTTTAAGTTTTTTTCTTATAACACTTTTGCAATCTTTAATATAATAACATTTAACAATTTAATATTGGTATTTTTAATATATTTGGTAATTACTTGATTTCTAGAATATATTGCGTTTCCAAAATAAATTCCAATGCTGTTTACAAAAGACAAAAAAGAAAAATAACAATGGAGTCATTTTGACTCCATGTCTGATCACGTAAGGAAATACATCACTCCAGTTACGGGATAAATATGCATCTGGCAGTGAAAAATTTCCCTCTTACTGAATTCCTTTCGAAAACTGTTTATTAAGGTTTTGACTGCTTAGCTCAATATTAACTTTTTGTTTCAAATATCTATTTAAAATCTATTCAAGCATCAATGCATTTGCATAAAAATTAGGACATCATCCAGGAATTCATTCAGTGCTACTGATTAAAAAATTCTATCATCAGGGTAATTTTTGTTATTTATTAAAATAAACAAAGTTTTTACACGTAAAGTATATTAATTCTAGTATATTAATTTCTTGTCTCAAATATCTATTTAAAATCTATTCAAGCATCAATGCATTTGTATAAAAATTGGGACATCATCTAGGAATTCATTTAGTGCTACTGATTAAAAAATTCTACCATCAGGGTAATTTTTGTTATTTATTAAAATAAACAAAGTTTTTACACGTAAAGTATATTAATTTCTAGCATACTAATAATTTTTCATGACACATAAATGATATTAACAATGATCTCATCTATTTAGTCAACTCAAATTTTGAAAATGCTTTCAAGGAATACTTTAAAATTCTTAGTAGACTAGATTGTAGGGAATTACATGAAGTACATATTTCAAGGAGGTGTGGAGGACAGAATTAATTTCGCTTATCGTTGTAGAAAGTCTAGACTTTATCAAATTAAGTACATACTTAGCTCCAAAATATTGCATCAATTAATTTTGTAATGAATAAATTAACCTTTATTGGCATTAATTTATACACCTCATTTATTTAGAACAAAGACCTATGCACTTTTATTGAAGTATGCTGTGTGAACAAAGGTATTTTGATTTCCCGGCTTTCGTTAAATAAAGGTAAAAAATTACTATCCACTACCATCTAGACTCGAATTTTATTTTTATAAAAATTGCTAAAAAATGAAAGAAATTTTTCGGAATGATGTTGATTTAATGTTTGTTATGCCGCTAAAAATATTAGGCTAAACTGTTGTAAATATGTTAATAGCCAATTATTTTATTTTTTGTTGATTAATTAGTAATGATTAACATCATTAAACCTCTTAACAGTTTTGCTTTTTTAATTATCTAATTAGATGACATCTAACATTTCAGGATTGTGCTGTCTTACTTATTCAATCCTTAATCCGCCAAATTTTTGCGTTGTTTGTGGATTATGTGCAATTATTGAATCGAACTATACCATCTTTGAAGGATTTCATTTTAGCGAGTTTGAAAAGTGTCGATTCGATGCCCGAATGGCTCACGGACACAGTGACTAAGGGGTTAATGATTACTAACAAATAAAATGTTAAAATGGTGAACACTTTTAATCAGAATTATTCGACTTATCTATTTAGACGACTGACATAAATGTTTCTTAGAAATATTTGATTCTATCTAACTGTGAACTTTAAACTATCGGTTAAGGATAAAGATTTCCTTATTTGACTTAATGTAGAAAATCTAACCTGGTTTGATAGTAAGTATAATGTAACGAGCGCAAAGTTTTAAATTTTATGGAGGGAGATAAGGTCTAAGGAATTTAGTGACATCTAAATCATCTACTTATGCGTTAGAAAGAGATTAAAGGAAGCAACCACAAGAAAAAAAGTCTTAGGACTTTTTAAAAAATCGATTAACTTATTGATGTCTGAATTTTTCTTGCTAATTAAATTACATATTGTTTTACAATAAATAACTGTCATTTCCCCCTTATAAAATTTAAAAAACTCTGAGGTGTAAAAATGTATCCTTGTGTCTTTTATTCTTAAACAAATTAATTTTGAAAATGAAATTTTTAATGAATTTCATGATCTAAAATTCAATATTTTGAGGACAAGCTTTTGTCGTCATTGTTCTTGAAAAAATATTGTAATGAGACAATATATATATAGTTGAAGATATTATTAAATAGTGCAAGAAAGAATCCTTTGCCGAATTTAAATACATTATTATTATTAACGCTACGTTCCTTTATAGCCTCTTAGGTTTTGAAAGATACGAAACGATTTTAAAGTTTGATGCAACATACCATTAGTTTTGGGGGGGGGACAAGATTAATTTTCTTGTGCTTGTTGCTACTCTCTCATTTAAACCACTATTCAAATGAATCAATGAGTAAATGCTCATTTCTAGATAGGAGCCAACACCACTGGTTTGTTTTTAGATAGTCGCATACACCTGTAAGTATATTTGACTGTTTGAGTTGACTAGATATTTTAGATTAGTGTCCCGTTTAGAAAATACATGCCTTGTATGGTGATGCACTTTGTTATTTTTAGCTGCAACCAGATGACGAGGATTGCGACTGATCTGACAACTTCTCGCCCAATTTCCACATTATGATTAATTTACAACGTATTTTGAGTGACCAACCATAAATATATGGTGGATTTTCATTTGAATTTTGTTTTACACATATGACTTCTTAACAACATTTGAACATATGACATAAATTTTGAACATATGACTTCTTAACTTGTATCTACTAGAAGCCACCATAGTTATTTGATTAGTTTTTGGATACGAAATATCGATGAATATTTTGACTAAATACATAAAAATTTAAAAATGTTGAGTATCTAAAAAAATTGAACATTTTTTAGATAATCAGCAAGGAGAAATATTATAATCGTCAAAAAATTTAAACGCCAATTCGAACTTCTGACGAATCTTCACGTTTCATATCTTCCTGAAGTAGGAAACACATTTTTGGAATTATGTCTGTTTGTCTATCGTTCTGTCCGTGAGTACGATAACTTAAGAAACTTTTGAGACAGACGGATAAAATTTGGTATGTAATACTGACATCCAAATTGTAGATTTCTGTCAAATTTAGAGCGAAAATTCTTCACTGGAAATTTGCTTGCCTATCCGAATAGAAATGATCTTTATAACTAAAAAGCGTTAAGCACTAGACGGATAAAATTTGATGCATAGTTTTGGCAACTGAATTATATATTCTTAGCAAATTGAACCAAACTCATACAAGGGATGGCCACCTGTCTATCTTTACATTTGCAAGCGTGTAAAGTTGGTTATTCAAGAACACAACGAATTAGATAAATGAAATTTGGTATGTGTTCATGTTATTAGGATTGTAATTATATTTCAAATTCTAGTTAAATCGATCACAAAAAAGACATACAAAATGAATATTTGATTCCATTTCCTTTATATGAAACACAAAATGCTCATGCAAGAGTATCCGAAAATAATAAATATGAATACTTGTGGTGTTCACAGCTTTGCTGAAAGTCCAGAATTTTTAATTGGTCTAGGGAGGGAGTTAGATTACACTTTTATTAGGAAGTAAGCAAAAAAGTTTCCCTTATATTACTTTCTTTAATAAGTACATTTAGAAGAATAAGTATAAGTACATTTTTTTCAACAATAAGTACATTTAATACTAGAATAAGTACATTTCTTTGAAATCATGGTGAATTACATTTTTTTGAAATCATGATGCTATCATGACAATTAATGTATATGGATATGTAGAAACTTAATATGTTTACATCGGTAAGGGGAAAAAGAAGAGATTAGGATACACTACACGTAATAAACGCTTTTAAGTTTATAACTTTTTCTATAGGAATATAAAGTAAAAATATTTGTAAATGCGACAAATGTAGGAATTCAATATGTGAAGTGATTCACAGTAGAGTTTCAGTCATCCGACACATACCCGGATTGTTGATCTTGAATAAGTTAAAATACCGGAAAGCAGAAAAAAAAAGATAAAAATCATGTACGAACTATAAAACTTATCATAGTTTATACGATGTATAAACTATGATACATCGTATTTAAAGATAAAACCAGGTTACATAATCAACAAATCAATAAAAGAATTAGAGCAACAATAAAAATAATCTATATAAACAGAAATTTGAGTTTTTTCCTCTCATAAATAAAACCCTATGTGATAGTAAATTACCTCAGTGCAAATCGAAGTATTCTTGTTCCTGTGTCATGCCATCTCATGACAGACATCATGCCCGTACTTGAAGCTTCACTTTGCTTCTTTAGTAAAATTTAATTCATCATTTTCATTCATTTATTATTCTCTTCGTCAATTTTATTCAATGACTTTCTTTTGCCAGTCATAAAGACCACATATTAAATTAACAATTATTTTTTTTTAAAGTTGTCATAATAAAATAATCATATAGAAAAATACAAATGAAACTTTGTTTTAATAGAATAAAATCATGCAAAAGGTTAGTGAAAGTTTAATGATATTTACAACCATAGCAGTTTAATTACTTTGGAATCTCTCGAAACACTAAACAGTCATCTTGGTGTCACTTGGTCACCGAAATTTGACCTCCAAGAAATAGTGAAATAAACATTCACATCATAATTGGTACAAATAAAGATAATAAAAATCACGGAACACAATTTTCTATTATGAGTTTTAGTTGTTTCCGAACTGATGCTATTTAAAACGGATTGCTGTATATTTCAGACAACGAGAAATCAGAATTATAAACCTGTCATTATTCTAAATCAGAATTTGTCCTGCTATATTATCTAATAATACATACAGTGAATCAAATGCCAAATAAAATTGTCACTTTAATTAATCAGAAGTATGAAAGTGCATAATTTTTACCTTCGTAATAAATTTTATATAATAAAAGAGCTATCAAATTTATCCTTTTTCAATCACATATTATAAACATTCACAAATAATGAATAAAGCATCTGATTATCATTTTGATTACAAAGGATTAAATAACGAAAATTTTTAGATACCATAAAATATGCAAAGTGATTTAATGAGACTTAGATCTTTTTTTTTATCTGAGTTAATTTTTTAGATCTTGGAAAATGGTAAAACATAATTAAGCTTTCAAGTATTCAAACGAAATCTATTTAATCGGTGATCCTATACATAAAATGCAAAGTAAATATTCGCAATCTACTTTAAATTAGTAATAAAATGTGCGCTTCTGTAGTAATGGATTCTTAAATCTTAACTCTTGCGAATAAATTAATATTACTTAATGGGTTTTAAGTATGTTTTAAATAATAAAGTAAATGCAGATGCGGTGTTTTCATTCTAACTGAGATGTAATGAATAGATTTTATTCTTTATATATATATATATATATTGAGACTTCCATCGCTCCTTTTCTCAGAATTATTCAAACAGGTCGTTCTTAGAAAATGTTCGCTCAAAGGAATTCGGGGACAAAATGCTTCTTGGAAAATATATAAATTTCCTGAAAGCTTACATTTCGTTCCCAGAAACATTTCAATTACTATACAGAAAACTGTTCTTTATACCCAAGATATTATTTACATATCATGGACCATACGAAGGGCCAAAAAACCTTTCTAACTGAGATGTTGTGAATAGATCCAACTTTTTATTTGTTGTATAGCAGGCATCGATTCTTTTCCCATAACTGTATAAAAATAGATATGAATACGTTTGGGAAAATGGTTTTTTCGAAGATGTGTTCCAAGAATTTTGCGCAAAATATTTTAAAATTAAATTTCTTGGAAACACATATTTTTTCCACAAAGCCTTTCAATTTCAATTCAGAGCATTGCGATCTCTACCAGAAATATCACGTTCCTTTCACAAAGAAATTATCTGTGAAATTTGAATGGTTTTTGCTTGCGAGATGCGAGATATAATGCTCATGAAACTTCCATTACTGAAAGTAGCTTCGATTTGTTGTTGTTATTTCAGGTTTAGTGGCACAAAGACCAAATCTGGCCATTCTGCGCCAAACATGTGCATAGAGAAAGTAACTTGGAATAAATGTAGATTTTTACAGGCCCTGCATATTTACACCGACCGGTGAAACTGTAGAAGGGTTAAATATAACTTTCAGTGTTTCAGAGACTGTCTTTTTCAATGGTTTCTTAAGTAATAAATTGTATTTGATGTCTCCAATAAGAGAAACCCATTGGGGGCGAGATCTGTGGAATGTGAAGTGAGTTAATTTCCGCTATCTATTCCTTCTGCCAAGAAGGCTGAACTTAATTTCTGAAATATGGAATAGATAACTTATTTTAAAAAAACTTTTTAAAAGATACAGCTTGGACATTGATTTGATATACTTAATATATGCTGTTTTAGGCCAAATACCTTCACTTTGATGCGGAAGTTCGAGAAGGTCATACTAGCTCAGATGGTATCACCGTCATTTGAGCGCAGTTCACACTAAGGAGAGGTTCGTTTCTAAACAGTCTTTAAGCGCCTCAAAAAGGGAAAATAATCTAACTAAAGTTTAACTTATATTCACTAAATATATATTAATCAGAATTACATCAAGTTAGATCAGGATTCTCATTAATTGCTGAAATAATTCGATGGTAATTAATATAATATGTATACTCATGTCCAAAATTAAGGTCACAAACATAAAATCTGCGAAAAATGAAAAACTATTCACTGTGTTGCCACGAAATTTGGCACAGAGGTAGATTACAGTAGAGGAAAGAACATAGACGCATAACAACATGGAAAAGATTTTAATTCGGAGTTACGAATCAGGGATATATCAAAAAGTGTTAAATTATGAATCATTTATCTCGGGAAAATCCTGTCTAATATGGAATGTGACGACCGTGCACTGCTATATAGGCTTCACAACGAGCTTTCATACTTTTTATGAGGGTGTCAATACATGCTCGGAGCAACAAAGCCCATTCTACCAAAAGTGAGGCTTTTAACTCTTGGAGGGTATTAGGAGGGGGGTTACGCTGTGAAATGGCTCTTCCGAGACCATTCCAAACATGTTCAATAGGATTGTGATCCGGAGTCCTCGAGGGCCAGTCCATACGTCGAATATCCTCTTCCTCAAGAAAATCATGAACGATCTGGGCTCTGTGTGGAAGCGCGTTTTCACCCATAAACATGAAGTCTGGGCCAAAAGCACCCCAGAATTACCTCACATAGGCTTCAAGGATCTCATCCCTATAGCAATGTGCATTGTCAGTACCCGCATCGAAGACGTGCAGTGGTGTACGACTGCCCAACATTATGCCACCCCAGATAAGGATTCCTCTGCCACCAAATCTGTCGATTTCTTTTGCGTAGGAGGGATGATAGCGAGCTCCTCGCTCTCTCCAGATGAAGATTCGACGAGTGTCACTCTGTGTGGTAAATCTCGACTCATCACTGAAAAGAACACGCCCCCATTCTTGCTATGCCCAAGACTGATATGTTAGGCACCACAACAGCCGGGATTTTCTGTTGGATGCAGTCAAAGGGACGCACTCAACTGGTCGCCGGGCATAAAGGGCCCTCTCTGCTAGACATCTGTATACTCTTTGTCAGAAAATTCTTATTCCAGACGCAGCAGCAAGGTCACGAGCAAGTTGAGGAGCCGTTGTCAGCATATGCCGTCGTGCCTTTAATGCTAAATAGCGTTCCTGTGCAGGCATCGTTGCTCTGTGACGGTCCTGGCCGGCCTTTCTGGTTACAGTACCACTTGTTTGGAATTGATTCTACAACCTGGATACCACTTTAGAGGCCACTTGTAACCATCGAGCCACCTCCACTTGAGACTGCCCACCTTCAATCCTTCCAAGGGTTCACCATCTCAAGGCATCGTCTAAACGGTTATAAGAACTCATTCTCATTGGAAACAGGTTAAATTTTTTCTTTTAATGCAATATTCACAAAATTGCAAGCAAATATCCCAGATGCCTAAACGGTCTAATTTCAGTAGTTCCCCAAAAACTAATGCTAAACAACATTTTTTCCCACAACAAAGGTTAATATCGTGTTAGCGGTCCTTCACAATATATAAAATATAATTTGTTTAAATTTTACTGGTAGCCATTTAGAATTACTTTGAAAAACATTTTTGTGACCTTAATTTTGGACATGAGTGTAGTTTGACTTCTGAAATTGAGATGCATATTGTGAGATATTTACATAATAATTTTTCAGAGAGCGCATGCATTTTTTAAACACCCTGCATAAGAAGAAAAGGAATACTGAAAGGTGCAGAAAGTATCTTTCTCATCGAAATTTGATAAATATATCATGCTTGAAATTGATAGTTTTTGTTAATAAATGGCTAATACATTGTACCATTTCTTTGGTACAAATTAGGGATTGCAGTACCGGACCAAAATTTCAATACCGGTATTCGGTATTTTTTAAATCTTAATACCGGGATACCGGTTTTAATACCGGTATTAGAAATTTTGGAAAAAGAAAGAAAACGCGGGTGTTTCTTTTTTTTTTATTTGCCAGTTTTATAAGAGAGTGTAAATATCACAAAAAATATGTAACTTATAAATTATAACAGTATATAAAGAATCACAAAAAAGTAAAAGAACAACTTATTTATTTAAATCACAAAAAAATGTAAATATCACTATTCAGTCTGTGGTACTATTACAAATTTTTGAAATGTGATAATAAAAAACATAATGCATCGATTGTACTGTCATTAAGGCTGAAAAGTAATTTTGTGTAAAAATGACCAGCTGTCGAAGACATCTTTCAGCATCTACGCTAGTTGGTGATACTGTTAGCAATGCGCGATATACTTTTTCCAAGTATTTACCTCTAAATCCCTCATCTTCAAATAAATCGATATCTCGTCGGATGGTTTTGGATATAGCTGATTTCTAAATTGTATTTTGGTTCGTTGATTTTTTTTTTTATTTATCGCTAATTTTAATTTTTGTTCAAGAGACAATTCCTTTTCACTATCGGCATTAGTGTCATCATAATCTTCGATAACTGAACCGAATTCTTCTGAATGTGGATAGGTTTGTGGGTAAAAAATTGTAAGAAAATTTACTATAAACTTAATCAGATTTGAATTGATTATTTTTTTTCTTCTTTTCCATTTTCATTTCCAAAATCATTATAATTATGTAAATACCAAAAGACATTTTCTATTTCGTTATTCCTTTTTTCTGTGCGATTTTTCAGTGTAAAATATAATTCTTCAGATAGTTATGTGTGCTGTTCTTTCATGATTGCAACATGACATTTATTCTTGCATTAGCTGCTAATAAATTAAAATCTCTATAATAATGCCTCTATAGTCAGTTTTATTGGAAGTAGAGCTGATATAGTTCTGGATATTGAGTCGAATTCAGTATTTGAAAAATTAATTTACAGGTTTAAGACGATTATTGCTTTTTGGATTGGATTTCTAAATTTCAAAAATCTATCCATCATTAGGAGTAAACTGTTCCAACGTGTCTTAGAATCTATTATTAACATATATTTTGTTTTATTTTCAGTTAGTATATATTTTTGTAATATGGCTTTTTTTCTAGGGGAAAGTTTAAATATCTTAACAATTTTTCGAACTTTATAAATCATAGGAAGCAATTCTTGATGGGTTAATATTTCATCCTCATTAGCAATATCTTCAACAATTGCATTGTCATTATCTTCATTGTCAATATCATTCTCACTCTCCCTCTCTTCAAAGTTGGAATTCGAAATTTCTATATCCACACTATTTGGATTCTTTTCTTCTTTCTTTCTTTCTTTTTTTTTTTTTTTTTGGTATAACACATCTATTATTCCTTATTGAATTCCATGATCATAGCACAATTGCTGATTTGCACCAATCAACTTTCCAACTTTTTTCATAACTGCTTCTCCATTAGTCGTTATGGATACAATATCTTCTTTCAGGGATAATCCATGTTTCGCTAATTTAGATTTAAGCAATTAATTAAGCCATTAATTAGCTAATTAATTTCGCCCGTCAGGAAGACATAAAAACAAAAACGTATACTATTTTGTTATGTTGGCGATCCCTGAACAAATAGTGGAGACAATTTAAAAAATTTCTAGTAAATACCGAAAAACCGGTATTTAAATTTGTGAATACCGGTATTACAAATTGTACAAATGGCTCAAAATACCGGTATTCGGTATCCCGGTATACCGGTATTGCAATCCCTAGTACAAATGCATGTATTGAATTAAAATTTAGCTAAACTAATGAACAGATGATAAAGTTTTTGTAAATTTATTTACAATATTGATAAGCAATTAAATGATTATGTTTAAAATATTCTCTATAAATGATGATGCTCACACAAAAATTCAGATTTATGTGATAAGGGCTAATCAAGCTGAAACTTCATAAATTATTGATAATTATCAAATTCAGTTGCGACTTTTCTGGCACATAATGTGTGAAAGAGACACATTTAGCACACATAAGCATTTTTCATTGTATTAGGTAGTTTCCTATAGGAAGACTACTTATTTTTGGATTTTAACTAGCTTGGACTATGTTAGAAATGTAAAAATCTTGGATGAATTTGTAAATGGGCTATCTAGCTCAAAGGGGTGGAAATGGTGGGTGGTTGAAATTTTTAGAAAAATGAATCTAACTAGCCAAATTAGCGCCTCATTCAGACGAACAACTTTTGTATTTAAAGTTTTTCGATAAATGCAATATCTTAGAAGTTAGGGGCTGAACAGTGATAGTCAAATCTAATTTTAACTGTTTTCCCTGTGAGGTTTTGTCTAAGGATTGAAATGAATTTGGAAATAGTAACTTCAATGTAAAGGAATCTACATTTGCCTTCCAACTTGCCGAGAAGATTTTTTATTTTTGTTCTGTTACGACGCAAATTAGAATTTCTTTATTATTAATACTTGAAATTATAATCATAGAAAATAATTTAGTCTTTCAGAATTTTAAATTTCATCTAGACCTAATAAGCCTAAATTAAATATTTTACTGCATTTCAGCACGATAGTTTTTGCAAAAAAGTCTAGCAAAATAAAATACAAATTCTAATCTAACTGGTAATTTCTAAACTTTTCCATCTAAAAAAAAACAACCACCCTTTCCATCGTTTCTTAATAAATTTATCATGTTGATAAAAGGGCTTATATGGAAAAAACGATGGTTTGTAGCAAAATTGAGCAAAAAAAGTAGGTTGGTGTGTAGCAAAAAAATTGAGCCACGAACAAGGACGTTTAATACTGAAAGCATTTTTTATCTGAAAGAACAACAAAAGCTTATGCAAAGGAATCAATTGTTATCTTTAAAAGACCTCTCAATAGCATGGAGTTGCCTTGCTAAAGAAAAACAGCACATCGCAACCTTTCCTCTCGTCACTTCAATAAGATACCTTTTTTAATCAACGAAGCAATTGCTTATAACTTTTAGCCTGGAACAAAGGAAGAGTAATTTTAATGGGATAGACATGGGTGTTGCCAGATGTAAGAAAACTTTATTTAACCGTTCCAATGTATTCATTCTAAGCTAGATCTTCTTAAACGGTGGATCGTGACCCTATCGGGATGGCTTAGATCAATAGCTGTGTTGCAAATATTGCTCTAAGCCTTGTCAAATGCTTGTCTTTTTTTCCTTAAGTAAATTTTTGAAATATTTCACAAGATGTTTTTAAGGAAAAGTCAACTTGTCTTGAAAAAAATCATTGAAATACGTTGAATAATTATTTAAAATTAAATTTCTTTACTTTATCAGTAATGAAATCTATTCAGGTGATGGTATAGTCATATGACAGCCTAAATGGAATATGTCATTTAACCTTTTTCGGCACAAAAGGCAAACAGAGAATGAGTATTTGCTGTCATTTATATCAATGTTTAAAACATTTATTACACATGGTGAAGAGACATATTGCATTCCTAACATATTTTATTTTAAATGTCTGTAAAATTTAACACTCGAATAAAATCATCTCCGAAAGAAAATGAATCATTTTTATCTACCTTTGTATTTAAAATTTAAAATTTCAAAAAATTTTCATTTTTAAATTACCTATTACTTTGCAAAAATTAACGTGTTTGCTTGAAATTGCACCTGTAGATTCCTTACAATATATTGCAAGATATATTTAATATTAAAATAAATGTAACATTTTCACTGTTATGTATGATGAAAAAATGTGAAAATTTAGCTCTTCATTTTATATCTTGTATATTTATATATAAAAAAACCAATCTATTATAAACTTATTGCATGTACAGTACAGAGTGTACATCAATGACTGACATCAGCATGTACAGAGGTCCAACTTTTCAGGGCTATTAAAAGAAAAATAAACAAAGTGCAAATTTATGAATCATCGGAAATAAAAAATAACAGTTAATCATTTAAATTTAACACAATTACAATGGAAGCCCCTCTAGAAATATAAACGACATCGATGCTGTACATTTGTACATGCACGATAAAATGTTTACTGTGAAAATTTCTGAGAGAAGTTTAATTTTTTCTTCAAAGAAATATTCAAGAGCACGTTTGAGCCTGAATAGCCATATTGCTGAAAGCATCAATATGGAAAGTTTTTTGTATGAGCAAAATAAATAAAAATGAGTATATTTTTTATTGTTTAAAAGAAATATATTTAGAGTTAAAATTAATATCTTACCAATAAAGGGAGAGAAAAAAAAGCTGATCTTTTATTCTTTTTGCGCTTTATTCTTGCATTTCGTTATTAGTATATACTATTCTTATTACCATTGCTTACTACTCATAAAGAGACATGAAATAATACACTATTTTATTTTATAAAAACTTAAAAATGTAGCGCATTTTATTCTCTGATAAATGCAAATCAGTTTCCTTCCATGTTTTACTTATAACTTAACATTCGATACAAATGCTTTTTAATTAATTAAATATTAATATTAATATATTCTACAGATATTATTATGGTATTATTCTACGGATATTATTATGTATTATTCTACGGATTCCATATCTTACGGATATTATTCTACGGATATTACGGATAAATATTAATTCAATTATTCTTCGGATTATTAATTTCCATTATTATCCCATTTCCATTATCATATCAGCTATTATTCATCCCAAATTTGCTGCTTCTGGTATGAGTTAAAATTTAAAAGCAGATATAGAAATAATTATGATATTTATATAATTATGAGAGTAATCATTCAATGGGATGTATTTAAGAAACATCTAGTTTAATAATGGAAAATCTGTATTAGAATGTGTCATTTTTGTACTTTTTGTGTAATATGTGTGTATTTTTTGCGTTTGTCCTTAAAAGCTTAAAAATATTTTCAAAAAGTTAAAGGGATATAAGAATAACGCTTTAATACTCCTAAACAATGGAATTATCTGACAAATTGAGATTGTTCATAAAATTATGATCAAATAAAAAAAAATGTCATTTATGGTCTCTTGACTTCTTTTTAAGTATCAATTTTTTTTAATAAACTTAATAATTAATTTCATTTGAAATTTAGTTTAATATTTCATTTTAAATTATTTTTGCTTATCTAGAACAATTCATACAAAATTTTAGTTTTCAAGAAGGTAAATCATTTCGATATTCAAGTAACCTGAAGTTTATTGTTTCAAAATTTTATTCGACCGGCTACATGCCGTTTTATTTAAATAGCAAAATTTTCGTAACTTAATAAAAATAGTGCTAAACGAAAATGTCAATAAAAACGAAGTGAACACATGTCAAAAATAAGAATTTTAAACTAATTAAAATTCTCACATGTGTAGAAAATAAATGTAATATATATTTAGCACACAAAAATTTAATATTAAGTCCGTTATCTAATAATATTTTGATGGCAAAATATTTTTATTGCTTTTATGATTATACACAATGTTATGATAAGTACAATTACCTCAGATTTATTTAATGAAATCTAAGACTTTTGTGCGAAATATTGAGCACATAAACAAATGTCAATAAATTAAAAAAAAAATTCAAATGGTTGGTTTCTTTCTCATTGCAGAGTATGAAGTTCGTTATACATTAATTGTAAAGAGAAATTATTTGGTCAGCATGTTTGTAGGATTGTAACTATTTAATTTTGTAAAATACTTATTAGGAAATGAAATTCCCATTTTTTCAGTAATTTCTTATATTCTGTAATTGACGTTACACGAACCGACGAGTGAAAATTTCAATTGGTCACAAGAAAGGAACTATCATCCTCATTTTGGATCGCGGTGGCCTGGTGGTAAGGTCTCGGCTAGTGAGCCGTAGGGTTTCAGGTTCAAGACACGTTTTCACCGAAGAACCGTCGTGTAAGGGGAGGTCCGTTGCACGTTAAATCCGTCATGCCAAACGTCCTCCGGCTGGTGTGGTGTGGTGCGGTGTGGAGAGGGTGTGCCAGCTCAGGTGTCGTCGTCGTCATCTGACCGCGGTTCAAAATTACGAGGTCTGTCCCAAAATAGCCCTAATGTTGCTTTACAACGGGACGTTAATATAACTAAACATCATCCACATTTAAACGCAGTGACTATTAATAAAGCATCATGGCAAGGAAAAACATTTTTTTTTTACTTTGATTTTATATTTTTTTTGTCTCTGACAAAGTTCTTTGATATATTTTTACATTACCACAACGTGAAAAATCATATTTGATTCACGAAATGCCTGTTCTGTTGCATTTGAAAGCCAAGTAAAATGCTATTGACATTTTGATATTTGTTAATGCACTCGCTAAATGCTTAGTTTTAAAAGCAAAACAGAAAACATAGAGTCGCAGAAAAAGTACACATAGGAGTGAGCTGAAATTTTGCATGCTCTCCCTCCCCCCCAAAAAAACGACCTCCTCTTTCGATTATTATTAATTTTAGTGTATTGCTATTTAAGAATTTTTAAACTCTAGCTTAAAAATTTTTCACATATTAAAAATTACTTTTTAATAATAAATATGTGTGCAAAATATGTAAGGTAACTTATATCTTCGTAACATAAAGAGTGGAGTTAAATAATTGTATTATTTTTTAAGATATGAATAAATTCAATTTTAACATTATAAAGGTAACAGTTTGTTAGCTCATAATCTCTAAATAAATAGACCTAGACTAATGACATTTGGTTTTCAGGGAGAACTGTTAACGTATTTTTGAAATTTTATGAGAAAAATGGGTACTGCTCCAATGAAAATGTTGAATTTTGTCCTTATTTCAATATATAGATATTATAAAATTTAAAATTTAAAAATATTTAAGAGTATTTTGATTCCTTTCGAACGATACTCTTTTTATGATCGTAAAATGAATGATGCTAGAATGAAGTGGGTGGTTCATTTTTTTCTTCGCTACTGTTCGTATATTTGCTTGTAGGTATTATCGTATAGCTTCGGTATCATCTTTTCTTTTTTTCTTCAGTGCTTTTGGAGAAGTTCTCATTGAGCACTTATAACTACCCTGAGTTTAAACTTACAACCATCATTTTTGATTTCCGTTGAACAATAAGGTTGTACATTTTTTTTTTTTTTTTTGCAGGAGCCCTGAAAAGTTGGAATATTTATTTAAGTACATCCTGTAATATTATAAACATTATGATAATCAAACACAAATAAATTAAAATCTCATTCTTAAATCGGAAATAGTTTTTTTTTTAAAAATATAATAGTGATGAAAAATCTGACATACTGAAAAGATATTTGAAATTCTCGTTTGCGTATTACTTCATTTGTTTTCCTTAAAATTTTTATAAAAAAGTTTAAAATCTATCTATCTATATATATATAAAACGCTAAAGTACCTGGCACAGAAATCACACTCTTATCACTTGTTTCAGAGTGGCAACCTACAAATGTAAACGTATCGATATACCAGCGTTTCAGACTGCTGTGTTCAGCGCTTTTACAGCTGCATTTAATTCAGCACTTCACTAATGAATTAAATTTATCATATTATAAATGCTGCTAGCCGTGTTGCACACTTCATTCAACCAAAAGATGTAAAAAAAATAGGCTTAAACAGAAAGTTTAATCGAGGGTGAAAATAGATTTCACCGTCAGTAAGTAGATGGATACTTGGATGGATGGATGGATATTGGATTTTTATGGCGCAAGAGCCAAAACTGGCTATGCTGCGCCAAAACAAGTGGTATGTGTATATTACCATATGATTGTTAAACGAAACATTTCCTCAAGGTTAAAATACAAACAACGTTTTACACTTATAAAAAGAAAGCACAATAAGTTTAAAAGACAAAGATCTTAAAATTATGACTCCAATTATGGAAAAAATTCCAAGAAAATGTTTAAAATCCCAAAAGTTTTCATATAAAATGGAAAAAATTTATAGCTCTTAGAAATTCAAAGATACTCCTGTGAGGGTGTTCTCCCATCAATTCATGCATTTCCAATGTTAATGAATTAAAAAACCGCACACGACGAGAATTAAATTTAGGACATTGAATTAAAATGTGTAAAACTGTAAGATTAACATTGCAGTCTGAGCACATCGGTGGACGCTGACCAAACAAAAGATGTTTGTGCGTAAGGCGGGTGTGACCAATGCGTAGTCTGGTTAATTTGACATCCGCCCCTCTAACCGAGACAGCTGGCCACAAGTTAATAGTCGGTTTAATAAAATGCAATTTATTTTGCATTTCTCTATCCCAGGATTCTTGCCAAACAGAAAGTATGTACTTATCATATGTGGCAAACAGATCAGAATGAGTGCATGGTCGTGACAGACTATGTAGAGCCGCTCTCGCAGCGCAATCAGCCTTTTCATTGCCAACTATACCTACATGACTAGGTATCCAGCAGTCATGTAGGACTGACTGCTGGATATGACTTAACTAAGGAAATAGATGACCATATCTTCCCCAACTATTAATTTCGCAAACGTTTTTTATTTTGAAACTCAAAAAATTACCTCTTTAAAGATATCGGTCTCATTTCTATACATTTTCCCATTACTTTTAATAAAATATAATAATCCTTTAATAAGGATTCATTTACATTGTTATGATGCTGTTAGCGATATGAAATTCAAACTCATCCATCAAAATATTCGGTCACTTGCATTTGACAATGTTAAAATTAAAATAAAAACACACACATTTTTTAAGCCTTAATTTCTAAATAAGATTTTCACTTCCGCTCCGTAGTATGTACACTTTAATTTACGCCCTCGATAATTTGTTGCAGATTGAAACAATTAAATTCATATTTTTAAATCGCATCATATAAACTTAAATGTAAAAAGATACATTTCATATTAATCGCTTAATAGCCTAAAATGTTATTTATCTGAGATGACAAGCTGGTCGCTAAAGGCGGCCAGTGCAATATTAAAGATACAACTTTAAGCATAATTAATGAGTAGAAGTGTAAGAATAGAATAAGAAAAGGGATTCATTTAGCTTATTAGATAAATTTAATTTGATTAATTAATAATTAAGTAACAAATCAAGACACATTATTTTGTCTGAGATAAAGAACTGAAGCATCTAAATTTCTGACTTACTAAAAAAATTTGTCAGAACTTATGCCAACCTACATAATTTCATACAAAGATTGATAAATTTGGTGGGAAGCATAATTCCCACGGCCCTAGAAAGGGTAAAAAGAATTTTGAAGATATTTTTTATTAGTATTTTTTTCTCTTGAGCTGAAGGAGATCGAGAACAAAATTTTATCCTACATTTGAACTACAGTTTTTTTTTCTTGTAACTTCTCGCTGAGTAATTTCATAAGCATTCGGAAACTAGACGCAACGAAACATGTCAATAAAATAGGAAAATTTCTTCCTCGGAATACCAGATGAGAATATTTTTCCAAGGCAAATTTAAACTCGTGGTGAAGATGCAATCAATACTAGGAATCGACAAGTCACGTTCAACGATTAAATTTTTTTCCTTTTTATTTCCTCGAAAAAAAAGGAAGAACACAAGGAGAAGAGCTGGCATCTAGAGTAAAAATTTTTTCCCCCGAAAAACGAATAAATAAAATTTTGCCACAAAAAAAGATATATTTTCCTAAGTCTGAAGACGAATATTTCATGCGATACATTTTTTTTTTTTTTTTGCTTTTTTATTGTAAACTTTTTTTTTTTTTTTTGCTTTTTTTATTGTAAATAAAAGTTGAACTTCTTTTCTATAATTTTTTAGATTTCTGGAAGTGCTGAAGATTCCCTTTTTTTGTTGTGTTGTCGGCTTCCGAGAAAGTTATCGTTATTGGTTATTCATTGCCTCGAAGGAAAAAAAAAAATACCAGCATCTTAAATTCATGTTCTGAAGTTATTCATTATTTTTTTTTTATTCATCATTCAAACAGAAATGATGGGTATTTTTTGAGATCATCAGGCATTTCTTTTTCGTGACAAAAATTTTAATTTATCCTTTCTTAATGTATTTCTATATTAAAAAATTATCTTAGGCAGGAAAAAAATAAGTAAAATGTAAAGAATAATTAAATGTAATTTCTATCTGGAAATTACAATCATATACTGTTTTGGCTATCAATTAAAAAACGAATAGCATTGTGAAATGAATACCTAGTGGGGGAAACGTTTTTTCATGGTTACAAAAACTATAACTTTTGCTTTTACTTATCTAAAATTCTTTATTTCTTAGCCAGAAGCTACAGCCACTCTCCCCAGTAAGAGAATGAGGCGCTTCCAGTATGGATTTCCTGTTAGGAATACTAAGGGTGTGTAGATGAGTTACCCCTTGATAATGATGGGATGTATCTCCTACGGGAAGAGTTGTGCCGTGACTGGTAAGACTCGGCCTTTATTATCGGCTGTCTGATATCACCTCGGTGATAATTTATTTTTTTCTAGATGTTTTCTGGGGGGACGGTTATGACTCCGATATGGCGGTATGACAAATTATAATGCGCTTTATAAATGTATTAAATAACTAGAATTTAATATTTTTAAATTAAAATTTAGCTTTAGAAGCGTATTGGCATGGTTATTTTGCAATTACAAATTTCTGAACTCTTCCTCACTGCCATTCAGTTCTCTATCACTGTTCCAAAGCAGCAAATCAAGTGACAGATAATAGAACTATTTAATTATGTGTAAAAACACAACATCTTTTTTTTTCCTTGTAATTTATGAATTACTCTGTTTGTTTGCCTCTAAAAGTAACAATGTGTTTTCCTTCGTAATGATCTTTTATGCATTACTTAAAAAATGAATAGCATATCATCATTTGATTTGGATTAATTATAATAACGTTCTGATTGAATGCAAACAGAGGGATATTTTCTGAACGGACTTTTTAAATTTGAATCTCGGTCCGATGACAAGAATGAAAGCTGAGCTAAGATTTTCTTCTCTAATCTTCCTCACCACAACCTCGGGAGAGCATTTAGCTCCTGATGTTGGATTTAGCGTGCACTAGGCCCGCATGCACAACACATATTTCGTGGAAATGAGTCTCCAATCTGGGGCTTTCTGGCCCCGTGCCCAGGAATTACCAATAGATCATCGTTGCAGTCAAAGAATATCAAGGGATTTGTTTAAATTGTATTAACAACATGTTTAGAAGCAACAGCATTATACTTTTGGGACGATCCTTAAAATTGTGGGCGTTTGTCAGATGACGAGGATGTGATCTGGGTTGGAACTCCCTCTTCAAGCTTCCATACCACATCAGCGGGAGGACGTTTAATTAACGACGTTGGATTTAGCTTGCACCAAGTGCACTTACGCTGTCCTTATTCAGTGGAATCGGGTTTCGAACTTGAAGACTTGACCTTACAACAAGGCTATCAAAACTTTTCGTTGCTTGAAAGAATGATAAAAGAAAATACTTATGTTTTAAAAAAAGCTTAAACATTCCTTTAAAAGCTTTATGACGGAAGAGCATAAAATAACAGCAAAACAGAGAGATCAAGAAAGAAAGAAAGAAAAAAAAAAGAAAAAAGAAAGAGCGAGAGAGAGAGAGAATCAGTTGGACGAGCCCCAGTTTTGATATACATCAACTGCAACTTTTCCTGTCCAAGTTTCATGGGCTGTAAAATATATTTGCATTCAGATAATGTAGCATTTTGTTTTGGTTATTTAGTAACTTTTTGACGTCTGGCTATGGATCTTTTCTTTGTAGTTTCATTTAACATATTTCTTACTATTCGGCACTTTCCTTTTTTTCTTTTTTCCTTTCCATTAATGATGAAACTCTTGGTATGGAAAACTAAGCAAATGTAATAAAAAATGAAAATATACATTTTTCAGATAAAAGAAGAATGCAATTACTGCTCTAATATACCAAACTTTCCTACGTATAGTTGAAAAAAAATTCCTCATATTTTTAGAGATAAAGGAAAATAGCCATTGGAATTAGTTATAGTTATGGTCTTTTTGAAATTTAATTTAAATTTCAAACTTTTTTTAAAAAATTCTTCAAGGTGTATGGCGAAGAAGTCATTTTAATCTTTTTTCTATAGTATTATTTTTGAAGCTCGAAAACCAACACGTGAAGTACTTTGAAGCATTTCTCATATTCCATACACAATAGAAATATCACGAATAAATTTGGCATTGATAACAATGCGATTAAATTCAAACGATGTGGAAAATGCTCGGTTTTTTCCGCTTGACATTTTTTTAATGATTCAAAAGTGAACAAGGGAAGAATAAAATTAAAAGTTCCAAATAGTCTTCCTTGTAGAGCAATAAGTTCGATTCGAAATATTTTATATTTTGGTCGTATGTTTTATTTCTATGTGTACTTTTAATCATTATTATTAATTTTAATAATAATAAAACTCGCATTGATTATAACTCAACCCAATACTTTAAAAAATATTTATTTTGAATTTCAGTAATCAATTAGCTTTAAAATCTCTGAATCATTAATACTTAAATTTATAAGAAATATCAAATAAAGTAAAATTTCTTTGATGACTTTGACTTTTTTCCTTCACTTATAAAACAGATTTTTTTCATTATTTAACAGCATTAATAAATTAGTATTAATCCCAGTTTTAAAATAGCATTAATTTTAAGAATAGAAAAATCGAAATCCATCATTTTAGTTCTTTAAAAAAACAGCAAATGTTCTTTAAGAATATTTTGGTTCTTAAAAGAAATATTTGATAAATTTTCTTTGCTTTTTTCCCCTGGGTTGCTTTGTCGTTGTGATGCTTAAAACTTGTAAAACTTTAAAATTTCCTAAATTTCCAACAATTATAAAAGTAAAAACAGATTCAAGAATTTTTGGATTTATGTATTGACGGAAAATTAAATAAACTCTTATCTCTTTTACCTGTAGAACAAAACTGTTCCCCCACTGAAAACTGATCTAAAATAGCACTGACTTTCTCTTGGTTTTCAAAGTCAAAAGGGCAATAAAATAATTGGGAGAGGAATACTATCTTTCATAATGCTATGCTCATCTTACACCATTAAAGAATATATTATCAAGAAGATAGGGTGCCATTCCAAATATTGCTAATGATTAAAATGAAGATATCAGTTGCCTTTTGAGTGCATTATAGGAAGTTTCATCATTTTAGTAGAAACCATCCAATTTGTCTCACGTCTCAGTTTTAATGATTTGTACCCGAGAAGATTGGATATTGCTTCTAAGTAAACATGGTATATGTAATGATATACGTTTTATATAAGTCATTTTTTTTTTGATCTTCTAAGAAATGACTTAAATAAACTTAAATACTTTGACCTTTTACGAAACATATTTCCTAGTATTTCAAGATGGCGGTTAGCAGATTATAGTTTCAGAATCAAATAACGACATCAGATCTTTATTAAGAGAAATGGGATGCTTTCGACAATGAAAATTGTAAAAATTTGATCATAAATGAAATGAGTTTTTTTTCATTGAAATTTGGTATTTGATAAAAAAAATTTAGCATTTACAGAAAAAAATGAGCTGTTTTCATAATAAATCAATTTCTTCCTTAAAGCGTTTGTTTTATAACAACCAATTCAATATGTATTGTGATACGATAATCTTGAAGTTTATAATGGTGGTTCATTTGGTGCGCCCAGAAAAAAAGAATTCTGGATAAAATTGCTCCACAGTTAGCAAAATATGTGATAGTGAATTTAGTATTTCCGGTGATCTTATTTTCGTTTTAATAGATTAAAGATAAATATAAACAATATTGAATGGCATTCAATGTGAAAAGTTAAAAAAATACTTATTTTATCATTGTAAATAATCTCTTAACATATATAACTTCTCAAAATAAATAAAAAATGTGGTTTTACAAAAGCATAATGCTTGTAAATATTAATATATAAAATCTTATAGAATTGTGATAAAATACAATTTATTTATGAATAACAAAATTTGAAATAAATAAATAAATAAAGTTTTGAGAAGAGGCAAAAAAAAAAAAAAAAAAAAAAAGAACACTACATCTTTCTGCCTCATTTTTAAAAGTAATTTATGAACTTTCAGCTTTTTAAATCTATTCATATTATAGATTTCTGCAATTAGTAAAATGTCTCCTATTTTGTGAGACTAAAATTTATAGATCGATCTTTTTTCGCAAACCGACACACTTTTATAAATATAATGATTATTTTTTACTAGCCGATAGAGATACTAAAAATTGTTCAAAATATCGCTATTTTTTCGCAAATCGATGCACTTTTCTAAATGTAATGATTCTTTTCTTACGAGTCGAATAGATATTAAAAATCGTTCAAAATCTAACAATTTTGTCTATCACTGAAATTTCAAAATCAATTTTTACTTTTTTATTATAGATGATCGACATTTTAGTTAGGAATGAGATACATTCTTTTTCAATGAATAGTTACATGTAAAAATTTAATAATTGATATTAAATGGGAGTGATATCCAATTATTTATCGATTGCGATATAATGATTTGTTTCTTTTTTAATTAAACAGGGATTCTATGTAAATATAGCTCAAAATTTGAAGAATTAATCTAGATAGTGAAATTTCAAAATCAATTTTTCCTTTAGAATATCGACACTTTTAGCTTGGAAAGAGACATTCTTTTTCCAATGGAAAGTAACAGGTAAAAATTTAATAAGCGATATTAAATGGCAGTGACTTTCAATTATTTATCGATTGTGATGTAATAATTTCTTCTTGGTAATAAACAGAGATTCTATGTAAATATAGCACAAAATCTAAAGAATTAATCAATATAGGAAAATTTCAAAATCAATTTTTCCTTTAGAATATCGACAATTTTAGATGGAATGAGACGCATTCTTTTTCAATGAAGAGTAACATGTAAAAATTCCAAAATTGGTGTTAAATGGCAGTGATATCCAATTATTTATCGATTTCGATATAATACATTTTTTTTGGTAATAAACAGGAATTCTAAGCAAATGTAGCTCAAAATCCGAAGAATTATACCAAATAGTGAAATTTCAAAATCAATTTCTTTTTCTTTTTTTCTTTTTATCGAATAAAAGTAGGTATTTCTATTTAGCAACGAAACACATTCTTATTCAATTCAATGAAGCATGACATCCAAAAATTTCCATAACTGTTCGTATCTCATGCGAATAATGAAGAGAGTGCTTCTTTCGGTAAAAAGAGATTTTCGGATAGAGTCGAAATCTCACAATTTTCTTTAAATGAACTTGGATTTCTAATGCCATGAGCTAATTTAAAATTCAACATATTGCATTTTCTGTAAGGAAAGCAATTTAAATATTGAATAAAGTGCCCCATTCTTTTGAAAGTGCTTTTTAAAAGAGGGCTCTATTTATTCCCAATTTACATCGCATTTCGAGTGGTTTTATGAAATCCCGAGAAGCCAATGCCACCTCAGGCATTATTCGAATGTCAAATCAATAAGCGTGAATGAAAGGATAAAAATTTTCAATCCGATTTTTTTTCTTCTCCCACGCAAAGATGTCTCTTAAGAGTAAGATTTAAGTGTTCTACGATTAGTTTTTCTTAATTTGCCCCAATAAATTTAAAAATGATTAGTAATATAGAAAAAGTACACATTTATATGTATATTAAGATTAAGAATATTTTTTTCCATTTTTCCAAAATATGGGGATCAAAACCGAAAACGTTAAAGTGAAAGGTTCTGATTTATCACGAGTAAAAGTTTTAAGGTCATGAATAAGTTTATAGACTGATAAATTTAAAATAATACAAGTGAAAAACAACTTTAACCCTTAACTGGGGACGTGCGGTCTGTGAGACCACTAGCGATGGATTTTCTGTCACCCCTATTCAATTTTTAGCTCAATTGAATGGATTTACCCTGTAGCTTCCTGTTTTGTGACCTTCAATACACGAGCACTTTTTCAACCGATTTCAGCTGATGCTTTTTAAAATAATTCAGATATTTCTTCGAGCGCGGTCTCTAAGACCGCATCTCCCTGTTAGCGTCCCAGTGATAAACAAGGCTAAGCAGATGGCGCAAAAACATGGGCCCCGAATTATCATCCAGTTTACTGATCCTATTATGAAGTAGTGCTCCAGACACTTTTAAATGAAGCAGAAAGTGATTTTAGTAATAAGGAAAATTGTACAGAAGAGTTTTTCAATAAAAGTTTGCATTCGACAGATTCTGATATGTATGTTCAAACAATTGATTTGTTTAGTGATAATGTATTTTGAAAAATTTATAAAATATATTAATATACCAAGAGATATATATGCAGAATTTATTGGTTGATTTTTATACTAGTTCTTAAACTGTATGTTTAAAATGCCCTACAAAACCGTGCTATGAAAGTCACACAAGCCGATAAAAAAAAGGACCAATTTTACCCATTGTCATTTTTTTTTCTTTTTCATATAATTGGTGAATTTTACATTATATTGTCTTCTATATACCTTCATATACTGTAAAAATAAATATGATTTAAAAAGTAAAAATTAATATGTTTTTCAAGAATATTATTTATTGTAACATGTAATTTGAGAAGAAAATGTATTTTCCAAAGCATTTACTTTTTTCAATGATAATATATTTTGAAAAATTTCTAAAACATATCTATATATCAAGAAAAATATCTACAAAATATATTGGCAGTTTTTTATATTAATAGATTCATTAGAAAATTTCATTTGAGTCTAAATGAAATGCGGTCTCGTAGATCGCACCTCCCCAGTTAAGTTCTAAAATTTCACCTCCCCAGTTAAGAGTTAAAAAGATTACCGTGTTAAAATGTTTATAAAACAACTGTAGCAGTCTAACCAAAACTTTCTGGCATAATCTCTAATAAACTTGTCATGCCAGAGAGGGCTTTATATGGTACTGGGGTACAATAGTTACGAAATATTTTTTGGCTGGAAGTTACCATTTTTACTGACTCTATCGCGTCTTCTTTGGCGAGTGTTTTTGGAGATTAATCCCTGGCATGTGGTTAATAGTATCCAAAAATCGAATTTGTGCTTTAGACACGTTTTTTTTTCAATCGGTTGAAACAAAGATTTGACATGAAACTGCGGTTATTGTCACAAAATCTTATACCTAATTTGATATTTTGAGTCATTGCATTTTTGAACTTTCGTGTTTACATTTTTCTGAACGTACAGATCGACAGACAGTCAACAAGTTGTTGGCTTTGGATCAAAATTTGACAGGTGTCTACGCTATAGATGTCTTATCTATTTGGCTCTCTTCGTTTCGTAGTTATTGTTTTAACTTATATTTGAACAGACGGAGAGACACTCATTCTCTGAACATATTTTACACAAAGTTTGATTGAAATCTGCAAATTTCGTGTTAAGACCTTATACCGAATTTCATCCATCAGGCTCAAAGCCTTTTTGAGTTGTCTTTGTCACAGATAGACAGATGGACATTTTTCAAAAATATGTTTTTGGAACTCGAGGAGGTCTAAAACGTAAAGATTCGCCGAATTCTCGAGTTCGAATTTTTTGACGATTATTATACTTTCTCTAAACTACGTATACGAGAAAATAAAAGACCAACAAAATACATTTGTGAACATTTCATTACCAAAATAAAGAAATTATATTAACAATATTATGTCGGTCTATTTTTTTTACTTTTATCAAATTAAAAATAATGTAATAAATCCAGAAAAAGATATTTAAGAATCTTGCTGATTTCGAATGACTTCAAAGATCCGAATTGTCATACATAATTCTAATGTGCGATTTAGTTCACAACTGGCTTTGTACTTTCCCAGTTTTATTAATTTTTTTTTTTACTATAGCAACACACGAGATATCAGTACTATTCCGATATTATCATCAGTGTTACTAACGAGAAATGAGAATTTCTTCCGACAACTTGTGGAGAAAGATACATTTTTTTTATCTCTTGATATATCTTCCCTCTACTAGAAAAGTTTCAGCTGGCAAAAGATGTTCAGAAATAATACCTTTGTGTATCTTTATTTCATCTTTCTAGGAGCAAATCCTAGAGAACTTCACGCAATGAAGCGAAATGCAGTCTCATGTCATGCTGGATCCACCACCTAATTGATGTTTTGTCGAACAATTTTTTTCTCGCCCTAAATCATGCCAATAATGCTTCTAACCATTCGGGCTAATAAGTTTCATTTCTTTTCATCAACGAAAGTAACCAGCAACTAGTAGTCGCTCTAATCATTACTTGCTATATGAATTCTTTGGATTTAATTCCTAGATCGCGTAATAGCATTGCCGATGTTTTTTTTTTTTTACAAGGATTTAAATCAGTTATTTTTATAATTTATTTATTTGGGTACTTCCCGGTTGATATTAATTTCAACATTGTTCTTCAATCTCAGAGTAATATGTCGTAGACTCGCTTCCCGTGTGACTTCTACCAAATCCAACTCTAAATTCAGAAATGGTTATTTTTACAAGAATGAGGATTCCGATGTTTTTCTTTCAAGGATTCAAATCAGTTATTCTTATAATTTCTTGACTTGGGTATTTCTTCTCACTCTAAATCATGCCAATAATATTTCTAGCCATCAGGGTTAATAAATTTTATTTCTTTTCATCAACGTAAGTAACTAGCCCTAACCATTACTTGCTTTATGAATTCTTTGGGAATTAATTTCTAGATCGCGTAATAGCATTGCGACAAGGATTCAAGGATTGATTACAAGGATTCAAATAAGTTATTCGTATAATTTCTTTACTTGAATATTTCCCTGTTGATATTAATTTCAATATTTTTTCTCAATTTCTGTGTAATATACTCTAGGCTTGCTTACAGCATGGTTTCTACCATATCCAGTTTTAACTTCAAAAATATTTTGAGAGCTGCTTTAGATATTCTCATTTCTTTTGCTTTAATCCACTTATTCTTTTCTTTGGGATGATAAAAGGGGAGAAATGTCTTCTTTAATGTTTAGTACATCACTAATTTCTAATTTATTTTCATTAGATTCATCTCACATTTAAGTAATGCAAATTGTTTCAGCTTCAAGGGAGTCAACTTTATGCACGTCAAACTGTTTAATTAAGGTAAGATAGGTAATTTTACCGAAAAACTAATATTTATTACACCATATGACAGTTTTAATATTCCTTTCCTTAAGATATATAAAAAAATATTCTAATCCGAAAATTGAAATTATAGTTGTGATTCATCTGCCTTTTCTTTTATCTATAAGACAAATGTAAACTTTCAGCTGACGAAAAGATTTATGTTTCATATCTGTTATTCAAAGTAGAATGAAAGAACAGCAAGCAGATTATTTTAAACTATTTTTTTCTGATTTCCTGACACAAATTTAAGATACCATTTTGATAACAAAATGAGGAAGTCGGGAGTAATATTCTGTTGAAGCAGTCGTAAATCAAGATTGAGATCTTGGCTTCAGCTTCAAGACAGATTACTTTTAATGTATGATGGAACATCGAGATTTTCTAGATTTGGCGCAGTTCCATTATTCAAATAGTTCGTGAAATAAGATTTGTGGTCATGACGAATTGAGAGGACAATAATAAGATTTAATGACTCAAATAATAAAATTTCTGATTCAAAGCCAGTCAGTTCGATTTCTGAGATTTTAGATTAAACATAAGAAATATTTATTAAATGATAAAATTTTAGCTTACTTTAGTCATTAAATTTTACATTTACAAACAAGACAAAAAGTAATTGATGTCAGATAAATTATAATGAGCTGGAATACTTTTTTTAAATAAAATTTTAGTCTACTTCACTTGAATAGGTTTGGTAATCAATGGAAGATTAAATTACGATGAGAACGAATAGATGGATAAATTGACTTCGTGAAAAATTAATTAATTGGTGATTAAACTTGTTTTGGAAATTATCAGCAGTAAATGATTTTTTTATATGTTGTTGTTTCTTATGGCACTTGCCACGGACAAGCCCGCTGTTACGAAGACAGCGATTTAAGCCGGAGGGTGAGCATCTTTTGTTTTTATAGTAGTACCAACTAGGGCCAAGAGTACGACTTTGATACTTACGCATCACTCATCCACTCGCACAACCCCTTTTTAAAGGAGGGCATATTCACACATAGCACAGATAGAATAGAGGAAGAACAACCATGCCAGAACCGGGACTCGAACACAGTACGCCCATAACACGCGCTACTCTTATGCCAGGTCGCCGGCCTTATGTATGTTCCTGTGAGCAGAGTGATACAACTCTTTTCTAAATCTGGAAGTCCCTAACTATGAATATGCAGTGCTATATTAATATTTCTGTAGTTTTATGTTTAGATCTAATATACACTTTCTTACAATGTAAATTATCTGTATTATTGCAGCCATTCTGAATAGGTGAAAATTTTTAGCCTTGGCGACTAAATTTGGTGCCAAATGATTGTTTGGGCAATGCGAACTCAAGAGGCTTGGCCAAACAGTGTTCTAGAGATACGGAGAAATTTCCAGAATATTCGACCTCTTATCTCGCAAGTGGACAACTCTATAATACATTTTCATTCAATAATTCAGTGGAGTTTGCTCACAACAGTGGAAATATATCTATCCCTGCTCTACTGCCAGCAAGTCGCCGAAAACAGCTTATGAATTTTTAAATAAGTGAATGATTGTTATTTGAACAGTGCTTATGAGTTTTTAAAAATAAGTGTTATTTGAATTTTAATAATTATTCAAATAAAGAGGAAAATTATATTTAACCAATCTAATCTCGATTATATTAGGTCATTAAATGGAAAAAAACTTATTAACTCGGCTTTATTGAAAAAAAAAAAGAAAAGAAAAAGAAACAAACTATCAAAATTTGTTAAATAGGATACAAAATTTTTTTTCTACGATATTACTCGATAAACTAATTCAAGAATGTAAATATATAGACTTTTAAAATAAAATTCCATGATGAAAATTGTTAATTATCTAAGAAAAATATTAAATTACAGCAAAATTATTAAACACGAAAGATAAGAAGTACAGGGTAAATAAATAAGAAAGTTTATTTTCTTATTTTTTGAAAATTTGTAAAAGAATAACTTATTGTTACATAATTTCTTTTTTATTATTCTTTTTATTGTAGTATACATAAGCAAGAAATTCAATTTAGTTTGGAGTTGCCTTGACCCTGTTTGATACTCCGGAAATTAGTTGGAGAATAGTTTTGATATAGCAGAAGGCGAAAAACTGAGGTTGGAGCCCTAAGGGTTATCACCGATTACTGCCCAATCTCTCCAATAAGAGGCAAATTCTGTTAGTGTAGTAGAAGTAACTCGACGGCGCAATATTACTATGCCCGCTAGGGAGAATCGTACCACCCAATCTTCGTGTTGCCTCAATGGTTGGATCGTCCTCTAAGAGACTCAAAGAATCCTTTACAAACTTTGAGGATATGTAATTTATTTACAAACTATTAGGAACACAACATAATCGAGCACGAAAAACGTGTATCGCTTGAAACGGTAAGTTCTTTGAACATTTACCTGAAGTAGGTATTCCAAAGATTTACTGTTGAAATGCGACTTACTTCCCATTACGCTGAAAACGCTTGTATGTTTAGTTCATAAGTTGTGATCATATTTGGAGTTTTTTTACAGTGATGCCACCTGATAGTGAATTAAAAAAAATCACTATTAGATTCCATAATATTCATAATAATGAATAATTATCAAATAAAAATAAAAAAGTAGAAATAATGCAAATAGAAACTTCTGCTTTTTTAGTGCCCTAATAAAAAAAATATTTTTTTAAATCCTTTTTATTACATTCATTTCATAACAGCCAATTTCATTTATTGAATCGCGTGCTGATTGATTCAAAACATTTAATCTCGAATTGCCGCAATCAAATTTAATTTAAAATGGTCAGTCAGAGCTAAATTGCAAGAGTTTTCAACAAGATTGTATTTAAAATGAATAATAAGATTTAAAGATGAACATAAAAATAAGCAAAAAGGGACGGAAATATAAAATTTCCCTTTCAACGTTTATCCACAATGTGTGGTGTCTTTTATGCAAATTAAATTAAAATGAAATATGTATTCTAAATAAGACACATAGATAACAGGTTCAAAAGAGTGAGGGTACTTTTAATGAATATCCTTCAAAACTATGTTTTATTTTTTTTTTAGATTTAATTATTTATGAAATGTTTCAGGCATCTTATTTTTTGAAGATATTTTGGGATATTTATATTAAGATTTCTTATTATACATTGAAATAAGTCTTTTTTTTTCATTTAGGCTTTCGCCATCTTTTTTGATAATTATGAAACAATTTTAACCCTTATCGTGGCAAGATTGCTTTTTTGAAGAAAAGCAAAAAAAAAAAAAAAAATGTATATAGGTAACTTATTTTATATTATATATATTTTTTTATATTTTATATTTTTATATTTTTTATATTTTATATATATTTTTATTTTATAGTGGTAGTATATTTTTATAAAGTTGTATGTATGGTATACTATACAAAATGAACATAAGGGTTAATTAAGAAAAACAATAAGAAAATTTTACATATGAATAGAAATATTTCCTAAAGTTTCATATCGAATTTCAGAATAATTTTTTCAAGTAATAATAATGAAAAGATAAGCGAAAAGTATTTGAAATTAAAATGCATGGCACATTTAAAAATGTTTTTAAATTTGAATGAATGTTTTAAAAAATGATGCATTTAGTTTAAAAGCTTTTAAAAATATCGGATATAGCTATATTATATTTTTACAAAAAAATTTCATAACTCTAAGTCAATAATTTGGAAATTAAAAAAGAAGTTTTAGGATTTTTAAAAATACCTGATATGGATACATTCTAATATATTTGTTCAAAAATTTTTCATAAATCTAAGTCAACAATTTGCAATGAGAAAAGAGGAGTTTTATAATATCTATCATTTCTGAAACACAAATCTGCGCCGGTGGTGGACACTCTCAGTAGAAAAAAAAATAGATGGCTCTTTATTAAAATTATTAGATGGATGACTCTCTATTAAAATTATCAGATGGATCCCTTCATAAAAATTAGATGGCTCTCTATAACTTCATAATTTTGAATTACACAAAATATATCAGTACAAATGTTTAGAGAAATCTTAAATGCCTTGGAGCCTAACCATACTACGAAATGTCATCGGAAAATATTATAAAGGACACAAGAAACATGTGGATGCAACCAAATTGATGCATTTAATATATCACAATAGATACTCGGAATTTTCACCTTTAGATGAATCTCCGACACCGACGAGACATTGATTACTTTCAGATCGAAAACGCGCTGAGTTTCTACAGTATCTGTGCTGACTAGTCTTGTCTTTAATCTTTTCCAGAGACAAATCAAAGCTCAAAAAATCTTAATCTCGACATCTGTTTAAATGTTCGCTAATACAAGTTTTTAAATGGTTCATAATTTAAAAATCATAAATTACACCCTATAAATGCTGAAACAAGTATAACTGATATTTTTAAGAAGATAAAGTATTTCATCGAGTTTATTCGTATGGTAAGTGGTATGTACCTACTAAAACGTATTTGCTCCTACATTCACGATATATGCCCATATATTTATTGCAGAAAGCTTTTGAGACTTAGGAAGATATGCAATGTTTGGATAGTATGAATCCACACATGAAATTTGTGTTGAACTAATACTTTCCAAATAAAACAAGCTTAAACCATGAACAAAGTAAGGGCTATAAAATCCATATCTTCAACACCCTTTTGTTTTCTGTAGACATTTCTCGTTCTTACTCATTTTTGTTTCGTTTTGATATTATGTCCGCCTTCTAAGCTTTTGAACTTATAATTTTTTATGTTATCATTATATTTCTTTTTCTTATAAAATTCTATTAATTTAATGATTCATGCATTAATCATGATTTCCCCACTTCTTTTGGGGAACCGAATATCATACCAAACACAAGAAGAAAATGAGTTATTCTTGAAACTTTTCTGTGAATATGTTTGATTATTTGATTTGTTCTTTTTATCAATTAAATAAGGATTAATCTTAGATTTATCAACGAATACCAAACTGACCCAATCATCAGTGCAATTTTTGTAAGAGCTTGAATTTTTAAAACAGTCATCAATTGCGCATTGATGACTGTCTTTAAATAGACAATTTTAATTACAACTGAAATTAAATTGTATAAAAAGATAAAATACAGAATATTCGTAAATATTATAATGAATGCTAATGAAAATCATTACCAAATCATGGATTAACTTTAAATTTCCTTCATTTCTTTCCACTGTTGATTTTTTAAAGTACTTTTTCAGCGTCTAGTGAAATCGAAGAGGATAAGCAAAATTAGTTTATTTCTTCTTAAAAGAATCACAAGAAAATTCGAGCTAAATTAGTTTAAGCAGTATTTCAAAAAAGAAAAATCTCAAATTCTCGAGTTTTTTCCATGTTCTTACGATGCAATATGACATTTTGAATGGCGGCTTGCAAGATAGCTGACATTTTTGCCTCTGATAATGCTGCTTTTCTCTGTTTTCTATCCATAGGGAATCGGAGAAAATTCAAAATCTATTGAAAATCAGGCCTTTTGTATTCTACAAATGAGTATATATTTGACTGAAAAATTGAGCTGTTTCACAGATTTCATGACTATGATCATATAACATAATTATGTTAAGGAAAGGAAAAGTATAATTTATTTAGAATCACAAGTCCTCGATTGTGGCTTTTGTTATATCAATCTGACATTTCGATAAAATAACAATTTATGTAAATGAAAAAGAAAAAGAGAATAAATCCATTTTGAAAAATCGAACATTATCTTTTAATGCGATAGCAATACTTATTTAAATAGAGCCTTGGATTTCTTGCATATATGTTTAGACTAGATGAAATCGACTATAGTTGCTGTTACAGATGTTGAGTCGAGATGGATAAGAGGAGCAGATGTTTAGACGAAATAAAGCAGCGGATTACCAATGCAGGTGTTTAATGGACCTGGTATCATGTATTAGCACAGAAAGATGTAGCAAAACGATGATAGTTGATAGGTGCGTTTCAAACCGATTTTGATCTTATACATTTAAATATTTAGCTTCTTTGGAGTACCTTTGAAATTGTGGATAATTTATTTTTTGAAAATATGGGGGACACTACAAGAGTGGTGTATGTCAAAAATTTATATATGACTATGAGATAGTCGTAAGACTTTGGCAGGTATTCCAGTTTCAAGTTAATTGATATTTTCTTTATTTCTTATCTTTCTTTTATATGCTTAGTGTTTAGGAGCAATCATTACAATTTCAGATATTGTTATTTTCATTTTCTATTTGCTACACATTGATGAGAGGACATTTTTGCGTCTAGGGGCATTATTAATATCACCTTTTTTATATAGCGCATTTTATACGATATATAAAACTTTTCAGGGATATTATGATTTAATTCGATAGATGTCGCTTTCAGTACGAATGAAAAATATCATGAAATTAAATTCTTCAAATGAAATAAAGAAGTAAAAGCATTGGCGCTGTCACATACCTTGATCATCAAGTGGGACAGAACGATCACCGTTTTGCAGCCATTTACTGCCATCAGAAAGATGACAGATGTGCCATTTTCTTTAATTCAGTGATGAAAGGAATTCAAATTGACTTATAAAAACCCGCCGTCTGATGAAATACAGTGTTCATTTTATTTTTCTGATATTGGATTTTACTTTTAAGCCGTTTATGCAATTCCGTGAATGATGTTATTAACATAGGAATACAGTTGAGAAATTATTCTCATCTTTTCAAAATTCTTTCAGAAGTGAGAAATAATTTTCCTTCTTAAAATCCCTTTACAGTTTATTGGATGGATCTAGTAAGATCATTTAATCCTTTGACGCTTGACAAAATGGCGCATTAGCCAAATAGCAACACCATTTTTTGACTTAATATTATATACACATGCCAAATTATTGTTTTAACTTTAGATTAAATTACTGCATTATACATGAAAAAAATATGCAGTGTTCAAGTAATGTACATAAAAATATTTCATTCGATGTATTTCCTTGTGATCAAGAATTTATAAGAGAATCACCTGAAATGGAATTCAGGATGTTTTTAACCTAGCATCGGTTTAAAACACTATTATTTATTTCAGATTCATTGCCTTCAGATTCATTACCCTTCGTCAAAAGTTTTTAAAAGCATAAGAAGTTGTTGTTTTATTTAACTTTCCTTTATTTGAATCCTTATCGTTCTTCTATTAAAAAAAACATCTTTTAGATTGTACAATAAAAAATAAATATCTGAACAGTTTACTGCCATTTGTTAAATAAATTGTTTAATAATGTATACAGTCATAATGATCTGAGAAGCCAAAATGAATGGCAGAAAGCCATTATTAAAGACAGTTTGTTATTTTTAAGAAATACTACTTCAAAACTCTGCTCTTAAGAATTCAAACTTCTCCTGATAAAAACTACTCTTGATTCCTTTTTATAAATTAAAAAAAAAGAAAAGAGATTGAGCTAATGAGCATCACTAGAAAGGATTAATTACGAGAAATCTCGAAGCAGATGAAAAGACTTTTTGGTAAAAGAGCGTATCGACTTCTTGCAAATTTTAATCAAAAAGTACATATTTCTAGCACTTATTCAAAACTACTGACTTTCTAAATAATTGGATATCAGTACATTGTTTACATCTAATTTATTTGAAGAATTGTGGAAAATTGAATAAGTATATTGCTCTTTTTTCTAACTTATATTTTCTGAAAAATATCTTTTAAACTTATTTGGTATATGTAATGATTTTGACAGATTTTGCAGTTTTTCATGTATAAATTGTTTTTATGATATAATGTGTAATATTTATATATATATATATATATATATACATATATATATATATATATATATATATATATATATATATATATATATATATATATATATATATATATATATATATATATATATATTCAATTATGGAGAATTTTTTTTATATAAGATAAAAAAATTAGTATTATAGTTCTCAGTATGAGTTACTGATTTGTTCTTTGAAATTCTTTTTCAGAAATAAGCTGAAGTTCATTTGGATAAGACCATAAAAAAAAAAAAAAAAAAAAAAAAAAGGTACAAGAAACGTTTAAAAAAATAAGTCGCAGTTTTCAGTGGAACTAGAAAACAATTATCTTGGCAAAAAACTAATTTTAAAATACCGCTCCTGAAAAAACAGTACATTTTAATTCTGAAATAAGTCTCTTGAAATGTAGGAAAAAAAAAAACCGAAAAAAAAATTCCCGCTTTTTCAAGCCTGTGAGTTGATGTAATTGAAAATAAAATTAATTGGAATGCCGAACTTGATGAAAGAACATGTTTTACGACATTTATCAATATTAATTGCAAAACGAAATTAGTACTAATTATATTAATAAAGTTTATTGTAAGCATTTATTTTGTGCATCAGCGTAGCAGAGGAAAAGGGAACTTTTAAAAGTATTTTCATTAGGGCATGGAAAAGGGAAAATAATTAATTTTAATCAAAAATCTAGAGGTTAATACAAAATTCATAAAAACCTTAGGAGCAGATAGGAAAACTTTTAATGAAATCGTAATCACATTTCTAATAAATTGCATTTATAATGAATACTTGGGATTTTTTGTTTCTTTAGCAATTCATTGTGGTTTTATAGTAATCTTCTTTAGTTTTTTTCACTTCAAGCATTTATTGATTTTTTTTTTGGCCACCAGCTGTTTGATAAAAAAAAAATGTCTTTCCTTTTTAATGAACTGATAAAATCTTTTTTTAGAAAGGTTTTTTTTTTCTTAAATATTTATTATCTTTTAGTTTCAAGTTTTTTTCATATGATGTTCATTGTGATTTATAAAAGCGTACTACAACTAGGTCTTATTCAGGAATCGAATGCAGTAACGTTGGCGATGCAACACCTTATGGTAAACACGATATAAACGCGGCTCATTGTTCTTCACAGTTTGTAGCCATAGTCATATAAGATCTCATTTTGTAGAAAAAATCGTTCTATTTACTTCGTAGACTTCAATGAACAGATATTATAATTTTTACATAATCACTATATTTATTATTCTTTTAGAACAGTAAATATTCTGGCTAACATTAGTAATATTCCTAATCTAAAATTAATTTTTTTTCAATTCTTATCTTTCCATAACATTTCTAATTTATTGCTTCAAATAATCCTTTTTTCTCAAAAATATAAAGGTCAAAACAAAATCGTAAAAGCATAAGATTCTGATCCTTAACCCTTTAACCGTTTCGCCGTCCTCTCCTGTCCTCGAAAATTTCTGTTTTTCCTTTGTTTTATGCTCATTAGAAAAAACTCAAACAATTTTAACATTTACAAAGCGTTTTAAACGTTTAAAAGCTTTAAAATGTAGAAAAAGAACGCTTGAAGTTCTTTACGGCCGCCCTGCAGAAGTTTCACTTTAACGCGCTAGACGTGTCGCTACGGACAGCGAAGAAGTTAAACATACTGGAATTTTACTCGCATTTGTATTTGTTTTATATTTTAATAAATATTCAAGAATTTCTTGCGATTGATTACATTTTGCGTCTTCATTTCTCTATAAAATAATTTTATTTCCGATGACCAGCATTTAAAACCTTTTTATTTTGTTACTCGCTGCCTTTGGCAACCAGTTGGTTTCCCAAGAATATGGATTGCGTTTATTTTCAATTCAGTCTCTCATGCACAATTTAATGTTCGTGATTCCACCAAGGAAATATTTTTAAGCATCAAATTGTGATAAATCACTTAGCCGTGATACTTTAATAGTTTTACATCTACTATGTTCATTTCATACACGAACTATTCATACTATATCAAGTTCCATGACATCATAATGCTGTTAAAAACGCAATTGTCTGGATCATCCATTTTCTAATTTTAACGATATTGTAACTTCACTTTCTTATCCTTCATATAAATCATATTATATTAAACAGAACTCTGCTTTCTTAGCTTTCTACAATGGAAAAAATCATGTGATTAAATATTTAATGGAAAAATGAAACTGATTTTAATTTTAATTCAAGAATAAAATGTAATGTTGAAAATTATGCAGTAACTAGTTTTAAGAAAATACCAAGAATCACGAAAAATGCACGCCAATAAGTTGGTATCATTAAAAAGAAAATTTTTAACAATTTTGAAATGGCTTTAAAATCTTTTTGTCATATAATTATTTCGGGAATAATCCTGGAAAAATGCCAAAATTTCATTTGACTATTAATTAATTAAAACTTTAAAAAAACTTTCCGATATTTCTATCTTCCTAAGTATACATGTACCAATCGTGGTAGTTCTTAGTCAAATGGTTCGATCTTCAGAGAGCCAGCACAGACATACACACTCATTCATTCTTATTATTAGTAGAGATTATTTTCCACTTTTTTATCTTTAGTATATTTTATAATTCATGGTTATAAAAATATAGAATCCAAAAATTTATTTTCTCAAATTAATTCTAGATTACGCCAGGACTTTAAAATGATATTTTATTTAAATTGATATATTAATTGATAAGTTAGAACTCCCAATAAAAATATCAATAGAATATTTCTTTCTTTAGTTTCTCTTTCGCTTGAAATGAAGCTTGATGTTTTTGTACCGTTGCTAGAATTGGAAATACAGGCCAACAAAACTATCATTCAACATACAATCATATCAACACAACTTAGACTTTGATAAAATACCTTTAAAAAAATGAAACGGAAACTTTAAATTTTCGCTAAATTAATTTTCCTTATTTAATATCTTTTTAGTATAATACTTTAAGTATGGAAAAATCATAAAAATGATTTGAAGTATTCTTTGATAAATCGAGCATGTAAATTAACAGCATAACGCTATTTATGCTTCAATTATAAAGGAATGTTTCAACAATTAAGCATTTGTCTTTTATTTTTCAGCAACTGCTAAAATTTCTGATGTAAGCTTATTTTATCGATATTAATTTCTGAACTTATTCAGAATCTTTGGTTATTAATCGGCTTGGTAATTTAACTTTTATTCCTTTATTTATTGTAATTAAATATTCGAATAAAAAAATGCATTTCGAATTCTTATTTAGTGACGTTTTATCATTTCTAAGTGAAAGTTAAAAAAATAATCCATTAATTTTTCTTAGAGCAAAGTTATCGTATTAATGACAAAAATGAGCCCTTGACTGAGATTAAAGTATCTATAGAGGAATTTATTTCTTACGTTTAGATATCTTGAACAATTCCTAAATCTTTCTTCTTGCATATTTCCGATTATTTCAAGCCTATTTGTCTAAGTTTCCTATTTTTTTTTCATTATTCAAAATTATTTAAAAGACCAAAACTTGGGAGTTGTAATTGGAAAAATTTGGAGAATATGCAAATATAAATATGAGAATGTTTCCTTATGTGAATGCAGTTTATACAATTATAAAGATGACTTATGTTCAAGTTGAATGACATATTTTTCTTGAATTTAGTTTTTATAGATTAAGGGCAACAAAATGTGTCCGGATTCTTTTCTGATGGTCTGAGCCTCATTCATAAAAATTGTGCTTGATTTACAAATAAGGCTTACAAAAGTTTAAAGTCTCTTGATTAGACACCATTTTGACATTTATTATTATGCTATGCTACGTGGAATTGAACTTTTATTGTATTTAACATAGTTTGTTGCGAAATTACCCAGATTAGCATTTCCATGAAGAAAATTTGTGAATTAAGGAAAAAGGAAACGACTTCAAGAGAAGATGAGTTGTATAATTTAATAATTTGAAAGGTAAGTCAAGATATGCTGAAGACGGAAAAAGATTTTGTTTTTAGTCGTCCAGGTAAAAATTAGCGTCTTTTGTATTAAATATTGCAATTGTTTTATTTTACTTGTCAGTTACTCGTATTTCCGATGACATTGAAATCGGTGAATTACAATTTCGTAAAAGAATAATATAAAATACTAAAGTGACATGTATGAAAATCAAATCTTAAAAGAAATTAAATTTAAACTTTTTTGTATTTGTGAGAAATAATAACACCACCCGGTTTGCAAGTATATTCTTGAAAATAATTCCAACTCATTTCAAATATATCATAGCTAACGTGAGCAATGTCATCTCACCACTGTAAAATGACGACCAGGAAGTCTATTTTAATTGAAAATAGGCATTGCTCGTACATTTAATTCTTCAAATATTTTTCTTTAATAAAATTTTGTTTTTTCATATCTTTTCTTTCGTGCCTAATTCATCGAATTCTTCATTATAGAAAAATTGATCACTCTTTCGATCAATGGTAAATACCCATCAGCCACAGAGTCTTTAGCCACTTTATACATCTAATACCATCGACTTTCCGATATTTTGTTCTCAAAATAACTTGACCACACGTGTGCTCTGTGAACTGGAAACACTATAGATCCTCCCTCTATATCTTTCGTATCAATCAAGATAAAGAGCCTTTACGGGGAACTTTGTTTATACTGCAAGCTGGCACGAAAATATTTAAAGTATCGATTAACAGAACTTTTGCGAATCAATATCATGGTATCTGTTTTATATTTAGAGTAACAGTTCATATTCCTTTATTATTCAATAATGTAAACTAATTTCTACATAAATAATTATATTTTTTATTTACAAAACTGTTTTCAATATTAACATTATAGATATTTGCTATATCCATATATTAGCCCACTTTCTGCCATAAATTATAATTCACAGATGTGGCCATAACACCATTTCTTGTCTCTATGTTTTGAATTCACTAATATGTTTCTTACATCATATTTAGGTGTAAAATCTTCAGTCGCCTACTTTTGATTTTTCAAATGATTTTTTTTCTTTTCTTGTCACGAAGATACTTCAAGGATGAAACTTTGGTGGGACATCTTTTTGGCTTAAGAAATTGAATCTTACAAGAAATAATGGGAATGTAAAATATTTCCTGTATATAATAGAATTTTAAGATGAATGTCACATTTGGAATCTCAAAATTTAGTATTATGATTATTGATATCTTTAGTGATATTCCAATTTCTGAAATTCTTCCTCGCACGAAAGAAAGTAAGGTTGACATGCGACACAATTAACATACATCACACTCACGTTGCACTATCGATTTATCAGCAGAATACAATTTGTTACAGCTAATCAAATTCAACAGAAACGAAGTTTAAACTGACTAACATCTGAAGTTTAAGCTGTTAAAATTTACTCCTGCTTTTAAACCCCAAACTTTATTTATATAGGGGTGGGGTAGGATAAGAGTTTTCTCATGGATAGATTTCAGCAATTTAAATCGTCTATTTCAGCTTTCAACACACTTCCATGCCCAGGTTCTGGGCTTGTTGTATTTGCTGTCGAGGTTATCTAATTTATGAGCTTGTTATTTTTACCATTCAAGAGCTGAATTCTGAAGGCAATTTGGCGCGGAAAACTGAACGATGCTGTTTCCGCTCGTTTCCTTCTAGTCAAAGGTTAGAAATAATGACATCCAAGCCGGAATATTTTTCTTGAAATTTCGAAATAGGAATCTGATCTAACTAAATCAAAATAAAACTGAAACTAAAAATTTCATCAACAGTGGCAGCATTAACAATAACAGTGGAAATCAATAGTATAATTTTTTTTCACAAAAATGTAAATTAGCTTCGAATTATCTAAGACATTCTTGATTCTTTTGAGTATATAAGCTCATTCTACAACAAAAGTTATTTATCTTATTTATGGATTATTTCAACTTGATAGTTTCAATGGCTTTTAAAGCGCTTAGGAAAATTATTTCACTTTAAAATATTTCAGAAACTATGAGAAATATTTTTATATCTAAGAGTTCACTTCAAGATTATTAATTTTAGCTCCTAATTTCCTCCACTATGTGCGAGTAGTTAATAATAAATCAGTACTATAGAGGAGTAGCAATAAGGTAAAGCATTCTTGGAGGGGATGAGCAAAGACTAAATATTAAAGCAGCTATTAAACTTTTAAAAGCCAAAGCTGACAAAGGGTGAGAATTTATTACACTTTAACCAGACTGCCATTTATTCTTGCTAGGCAACTGTAGTACCGCGAACAAACTGGAAAATGATATTTATTTTCTGTTGACAGCTAAAGTATGATTTTTTAATTTCTGTAGAATATCGGCAACTAAGATATGAATAAATAAAATGAAAAGATCGCAATTCGAATTCATGAAATTCCATGGTTAAAATCAGTTTTTCTTTCTTTATTTTTTTTCAAAAAAAAATTGAATAAATAAGAGCTTATTTTTAACTATCAATTGCTTCGAAGTATTTCAAGTTTATTTTTGTGATAAGAATAATTGAATTTAAATAACTGTCCCCTCAATTGAAAATGGTCGAAACTGTTGAAATCCCCAAAAAGCTTTTGTGAAGTTTGAAAGATGGTAGATCATCTAACACTGAAGGAAGAGTGGTGCAATTTCAATATCTTTCATTTTTTTCTGCTTACTTTCTACATTCTTTCTTTTGACTATTACATTTCTATCCTTTTCTTTAGTGCTTTCAGTTCTTTTATTATAACCTTAACAAAAGTCTTGCTTTTTATTTGAGATAATAGACGCTATTTTGGGCTTTGCCTTTTAAAACACATTTTATAAACTTCATTTTTCATTCTCCTATATATGAAAGAAAAGCGAATCAGTTACTTCAGAAACACCATAAGTCATTGAAGGCTTGTTGATGGGAAATCAAAGAAATCTGTTTTCCCAGAAAATGTATCTGACACTGACACATTTTTTTTTTCAGATTGAAACTTTTTTGAACGCCTTTTTCTCCAGCTTTGTGCAGATGCTTCATATTTATAAATTCAGCATTTATTTAATGTTCCTTGACTTAAAGAATTTCTGCACCTCACGAAGAAAAAACAACCCTATCTGTTATAGTGAAATTATATTAAAATGTAATTATAATAAAAAATTATATATCTTTTAATATCAAAATGAAGATATCAGGTATTAATAATTTAGAAAAAATAAGATATTTCTTTGATTTTCTTGATTTTGGCATTCAGAACTTGGGGCACTGGATGTCTTAGCTGGCCAGTTAAGAACACTGGTTTAAAAAATCTTAAATTTATCTGGAATGGAATTTGAAATTTTCTGAACATCATCTATTGCGTTTTTATTTATTAAAAGCGGTATTTTTGTATAGATCTATGCACCAACAAAATTATTGCAATTGCCTGGTTCTAATCAGTGGTGTTTCCTTTTCTCGTTTTTGAGTAAGAATGTTTTCAGAGGTAAAATTTTAATGGAAGTTTCAAAGACAATATTCACTATGAGGTTTCTGCCTCCTAGTGTTCGTATATTTCTACTCCTTCGTTAAACAGGGATCACCTCAAATATATAAAAGAAAAATTTCCGATATTGGGGTTTGGTATATCCGTTTCCTGGGTGGGCTGTGCAGTTGAGTTACTTCCACTTTTACGACAGGATGCACCTCCAACGGAAAGGGTTATATCATGGCAGATGATGGTTTCCGTCTCTATTCGGTCTCAACGACGGTCATTCAAAGTATTTTAGTCTTTAGATGCTTAGGTAGGGCGGGAGTAATTTCAGTGTGGCTACTTATAATGAATTCTTATTAAAAAAGACAATTTTCGAAAAATAGTGAACTGATATTTCTGAAATAATTCATTTTATTTTAATCATTAAAAAACATTATCTCAAAATTATGGTGAATCACCACGGCTTTTTTTCCATCGGTTTTTTTTCCACCATCCATCCAAAAAATGCCTTAAGGTAATTATATTTGTGAATCCGTCTTTCTATGTGACTTTATATTTAAATTGTAGATTTCAATCAAATTTTGTAGGTCAAGATGATTCTTTGGAAATTCTCAATTTCAGTGTCCAGGGACTCCAACATGGAAACCCGATTTCATTAAAGATCCGTTTTGCACGCTGATCTTCTTTATGCCAAATCCTTTGAAGCGAAATATTTCCCCCCTGATAAAAATTGAAGAGGAGAATACCAGCTTAGTTTTCGTCCTTCTTAACTGACCGTGGCTCAAAATTATGAGGTATTTAACAAAATGACTTTTTTGTTGATTCAAAACGGCATTTAAATGAAACTTGAAAAAATTTTTGACAAAATCCCTCAAAGGGAAAAATTGTCTCACTGCTTTCCCGTATATAACATTAATCTATAAATGTTTGGTAAAATCCCTCAAAGGGAAAAACCGCACACTGCTTTCTTGTATATAACATTAATCTATAAAGTTTTGACAAAATCCCTCAAAAGGGAAAAGCCATCTGACTGCTTTCTATAAATGTTTGGCAAAATCCCTCAAAGGGAAAAACCGTCTTACTCCTTTCTCGTAAATAAACATGACAGTTTAAAAACACAACTAATTAGATGAATGAAATCGGATTCATGAGTTTTCACAAAAACTGTAATTGAATTCTGGATTTTGGACCAAATTTGTCTGAGTACATTGTCAATCTATCAGTGAACATGGGAACGCGATAATTCAAAAACAAGCTCTAGAGAAATTTGTTATTCTGTATTTATGCCTAATTTATGGATTTGTATCACATTTTTGGCAAAAATCCATCAACATGAAAGATTAGTTTCAAAAATCTCCTCCTTAATATTCAGTTCTTTTCACAGAATGACAAAAGGAAATGGGGTCGCAGGGCCTGGTGGTAAGGTCTCGGCTTCGAAACTGGAGGGTTTCAGGCTCGTGACCCGATTCCACCGAAGAACCGTCGTGTAGGCGGGTCTGGTGAGCGCTAAACTTCCTGGCCAAAAGTCCCCCCGCTGGTACGGCGGGGTGTGGAGAGGAGGGTGCCTGCTCAGGTGTCGTCCTCGTCATCTGACCGCGGTTCAAAATTGCGAGGTCCGTCCCAAAATAGCCCTAGTGTTGCTTTAAAACGGGACGTTAATGTAACTAAACTAAACTAAAAGGAAAACCGAAACGTGGGATTTCAAGAAAATATTCGAGAGAGCCAAATATTCTTTATTTTTCTGTTTATCCATTTTTAATTAGTTTCTTTCAGACAATATAAACCGATACAAAAGCAGAATACAAAAGATGCGTTTTTTAAAAAATAAATAAGCCAACAATGCTTTGGACTGCCACTCATAAAGCATTTCAATGATTTACTTTTTTGCATAAATGAAACAAAGGAAGGTTTTACAGTTAAAATAATTCTAAGTGAAAGTTAAGAAGTAATGCACTTGAGATTAAAGGAAAGCAATTTTTTAAAAATCTTTTTCATATTCAAGAACATTGAAAAATTTTTGGAGAAAGAATAATTTAACTTTTAAAAACGAAAGAGAATTTGACTCCACCGCTAAGCGCTAACCCAATAGAAAAGTGGAGTAGAAGAATGGATTCTAAATTTAGGAATGAAATTTTGTCCACTTTCGCTCAAAGCCCTTTTGTAAAGTCGCGAACAAGGGAAGTGGCGAGGAATTCAAAACAAAAGGGGTGTCAAGTAAAATAAGGAAAGTACACTTAAGACGTCAAATAATGCAAATGAATGAATAGCGCGTTAAATATTTTTTCATGGTGAAAAAATAACAAACATTTTTTTCCCTTGCAAAACAAAACATCGCGGGATTTTTTTAAAAATTTTTTTTATGTATTTATGATTTTTTATGAAGCATTTATTTTTACATTTTCTGCCTTCTTTATAAGGATTTCACTCTTTATTTGCTTTTTAATTGTGTTGCACCGTGTGAAGTTACTTTTTTGAATTTATTTTCTTTTGTTAAAGGTTTGCCGTTGGATTTCGTTCCGATGAATTAATCTAATCTTTTCTTATATTGTGTTTTATTAATGAATAATTATTTTGTTGAAATAATAAAACGAATTTCAAAGAAAGAAAAGGAAGTTATTTATTTACTTTTCTACAAAGAAGCTAACACTAAATAGGCTTCTTCTTTCCCATTCCTCATTAATTTAAAATCAGCCTTTGGTTATTTCTTTTAATAATTGTGACTTATTCCTCTTTTGAATGCTAGATTAGAAGTTTTGCAAGTGGCTGAAATCTGTTGTGGTAGGCTATGCAATTTGAAACGAGCGTCAGATTTGGGGGGGGGGGGGCTAAGATCGATTAAGATCGACTTATTGCTTATAGATTTAGTATTAAGAATTTTTGCCGTAACACTGTTTTTTTTAATTTGGTAACTAATATTTATTCACGTAATAAAATAAATGCTACTCTAATTAACCCATAACTGGAGATATGAATTTCCTTACGCGGTCAGACATGGAGTCAAAAAGATTCCATTGTAATTTTCTTTTTTGTCTTTTATAAATAGCATTGGAATTTATTTTGGAGACGAAATATATTCTAGAAGTCATGTAATTACCAAGAATATTAAAAATACTAAATAATATAATATTAAATATTTTCAGAGCAAAGAAACAAGTGCATGAATTAGTTTTTTCTTTCAAGTGCCGGCCTCTTTCTCTTTCTATCAGTCTCGCAATTTTCAGTTAATTGAAATGTGTACATTAATGACACATCTGGACCGAAGTGCAACAATAATGTTGCAAATACGTAAATACGAACTGTAAAATCGAGTGAGTTATTTTTAAAAGATGGAAATAATTCTTTAAAGGTATTGTCGGTTTATGACAAAACAAAGTTTTTAAAGTAATGAAAGAAAAAAAAGGTTGTGGGTCAAAGTAGATGCTTTATATCCAAAATCAACTCATCATCATATGAATGCAAGGAACCATAAGAAAAGTGCTTTAATAATATCTAAATTAAAGATTAATCGTGTTTTTGTCCCAAACTGAAATCGACAAAATGAGATTTTAGTACATGCCAACAAAAACAAATTCTTAAAAATGGGAAAAAAAGGCAATGGGTGGGGAAAAAAGCCTTTTTTTCTTTCTTTCTTCAACTTTTACATCAGTCAAATCAATTTTTGAACAGAAGCGAGGACACACAAATTACTATGACTTTTTTTGTTAATCACATTTATCATTGAAAGTTAATACTCTTTCTGCTATTTGAACCATTGTCATTGATTTTAGTCAATGTATACTTCCATGAAATACAGTAATGTACCCCCCCCCCCTCCCAATTTAATTTTCAGAATCCATCGGTTACTTTACAGATGCAAAAGAAATGACGTCACTGCACCGTAGAGGACAACGTTCAGTTTGGTGCTAGATACAGGGATATTTATCATATATTGTAATTCACGTGAACTGATTTCATTGAGGGGGAGGAGACAGAATGATGCATACATGCGAAAATGTCGTGTGTTTTGAATTGCATAATATTTTATCCAACAGTACAATATCACTTTTGTTAAATTTTTTTAGCACTTTTGTCTTCCCTTCTCTAGTGATACTTCGTAGATTATAAAATCTGAAATCCTAAGAAAATTACACGATTACACGAAAAAAATTACTCGAAAGAGCGAACACGATTACTAAAATATTCGGCTTTGCGTCAAAACTTTCTACAGATATGCAAAGACGGAGGAAAATTTTATTAAATGAATAAGGACATCAAATAAGCAAAAATTATGCATATGTATAAAGCGAGGATAAAACAAACTGTGCAGAATAAAAATATAATTGTGCTATAATAAAATACAACATCAAAGAGCCTTTGTTTCAACGCCACAGAAAAACAAATTCTTACCAATATCATAAGCATTGCAGAATAACTTGAAATAGAAATCTAATCCTAATTTTTATCTGATAAGGTCTCGAATAATATAGCTTCTTCAGTGATTTTCCCCTCTTAAGAGGATCATCAAATTCCCACTGCGATACATATGCAGGGTGATCAAGAAATAGCAGGAGATGTTCAGAGCTTTGTAGCGAGTTATGTACTGGAAGAAATGTAACAAAATTTGGTCACCATACACATTAAAGTATGTGGTTTCGATTAATCAAAAAAAAAAAAAAATAGTACTAAAAAACGCCGATAGGGGAAATCTTGAAGCTGCAAGCGCATAATCTGTGAGGTAAAAAAAATACATAACTTTCCATGGAAACAGTAAATAGCAACACACCAAATACCAATGAAATGCGTTTATTATAGCAACTTACAAATTTGGCTCAAGGTGACCACCAACTTGATGTTCCAATAATGTATGCGGTATACGTTTTTGACGTTGTTTCGCAGCGTATAGGCATTTATTCGTCTGGCATGAAACGTTATTGAATCTTTTAAAGTAGGAATGTCAGGAACATGTCCTTCATACACAACGCCTTTTAAGTGAACCAGAACACCCCACATCCAGAAATTGTCAAGATTTATATAAGTGTCATCAGTTAATGGGTGTTATTTAATACGGATAAAATTTCAGGATCTTACACAATATCTTCTGCGCAGTCGAGAACGAGATATTTGTTTGTCTTGATATTGAAAGTACCGTGCTTATTAGCTATCACCTGATCCATAACGGCATTTGCAACTTCTTCAACTTGTTCCTGCTTGAGACTTTTATGTCATCGGCCTTGAATTCTCGCATACCAAGAATTCCTGTTTTTCAAATCTTTCAACTATTCTTCGTAAGTCATCGATCCTCTAGGTAACTGTTTCAACCGTCGGTATTCACGTAGAGCAGCATTGGCATTTTCATCTCGCTGATAAAACAGCTTGACTAATAAGGCGCGTCCACGTAGTGACAACGCAGAATGACTTAAATTCCCGCAACCCTTCCTTTTATCTTCTATTTCATGTCACAAAGTACCCGCATAAGCAAATTATATAATAAAGTTTTCGATCGGAGCGCTAAAATTTCCCTATTGGCGTTTTTTGGTGCTAATTTTTTTTTCTTGATAAATCGAAACCGCATACTTTAATGTGTATGGTGGCCAAATTTTGTTATATTTCGTCCAATACATAATGCGTTATAGATCTCCAAACACCTCCTGTTATTTCTTGATCATCCTGTAGTTAAGTACCTTTAGAAAAATGATGATACACACATATATTAAATATTTTACCTTACTGGATTAAGTGACATTAAGATTTCAATAGAGTAAATAGTAAACATGTATAGTGTTTCTCGTCTGTTAATGTATTTTGCTTCCAAATGAAAAAATCTAGCAGATTTGTATAACATTGTAATTTATGCTATGAGAGATTTCTAAATATGCTGATGTAAAAGATAACTTTTTTGACTTATGACTAAATATCAGTTACCGCAAAAACGTAACGCTCGCTTTGACATTTGTTATTATCTTCTTGTATACAAAGAAAAAATATTTCAAAAAATCCGATATCCATGTTTTGACGAATCTTTACGTTTTAAAGCTTCAAGAGTCCGAAAAGAACTTTTTTGGAATTATGCTGTCTGTTTTTGAACATAATAACTTTAAATCGCATTAAATCAAGCAATAAATTTTGGTATGTAGTTTTAAAACCAAATTTGTAGATTTTCTTCAAAATTTGGGCAAATTTCTTTGAAGGATGTTCTCACTATTCATATACACATGAGCATGATACATCAAAGTGCGATATAGATTAAATTTTGTATGCCGATTTATTATCGGAATTGTAAATCATACTACTTACATAAAGAATATGTGGATTGGGATCTTGTGGCTCAACTTGTAGATTTGTGTCGAATTTTCAAACTAAATTGTGGGAAGGAAGACATTCAAAATGTATTCTCAGTTTTCTTCATCATATTATGGAGCCAAAAAACTTAAAATTGCATCATTACAATCAAAAGTTGATGGAGGGGTGGGTCTAAGGCACACACACTTACGAATTGCTTTTCATTTCAAATATTTGCCGGCTGTTCTAACTTATGGCACTTTACAAACCCGCTGACAGTTTCCACGCTTCGATTTCATCCGAGTGAGCGTCTCTTGTTTTTTCAGTAGCACCAACAAGGGCCAAGAGTACGACATAACGGCTCATACCTCGCAGCCCTTTTTACGGGACGGACTTCTTTCACTCAACCACCGATCGTAAACTAGATCTGCATCAGAGAACGATCACATCTGAATCAGTACCCCCAGTGGTGTTACTCTCGACATGGAGGACCTTGTGACCCCGACAGATTTATGTGTGCGCCAGAAACCACACACATGGAGAATCTTCGGCCGGTGGTGTTCGAACTGACAACCTAAGGGATGCGAGTCCAACGCCCTACCAACCAGCTATCCCGGCCTGAATTTGCCGTCTTCTTTCCTATACTACTCTAGTCCCATTATACGTTCAGGGGATGCAGAGGATAAGAGAAAGAAAACAGAAAATAAGGTGCTGAATTGTTTAAGTATGCGAGAAAGTAGAGGGAAGGAGGCTGTCGTTGATTTGAAATCCCACATCCAGAAATTGTCAAGATTTATATAAGTGTCATCAGTTAATGGGTGTTATTTAATACGGATAAAATTTCAGGATCTTACACAATATCTTCTGCGCAGTCGAGAACGAGATATTTGTTTGTCTTGATATTGAAAGTACCGTGCTTATTAGCTATCACCTGATCCATAACGGCATTTGCAACTTCTTCAACTTGTTCCTGCTTGAGACTTTTATGTCATCGGCCTTGAATTCTCGCATACCAAGAATTCCTGTTTTTCAAATCTTTCAACTATTCTTCGTAAGTCATCGATCCTCTAGGTAACTGTTTCAACCGTCGGTATTCACGTAGAGCAGCATTGGCATTTTCATCTCGCTGATAAAACAGCTTGACTAATAAGGCGCGTCCACGTAGTGACAACGCAGAATGACTTAAATTCCCGCAACCCTTCCTTTTATCTTCTATTTCATGTCACAAAGTACCCGCATAAGCAAATTATATAATAAAGTTTTCGATCGGAGCGCTAAAATTTCCCTATTGGCGTTTTTTGGTGCTAATTTTTTTTTCTTGATAAATCGAAACCGCATACTTTAATGTGTATGGTGGCCAAATTTTGTTATATTTCGTCCAATACATAATGCGTTATAGATCTCCAAACACCTCCTGTTATTTCTTGATCATCCTGTAGTTAAGTACCTTTAGAAAAATGATGATACACACATATATTAAATATTTTACCTTACTGGATTAAGTGACATTAAGATTTCAATAGAGTAAATAGTAAACATGTATAGTGTTTCTCGTCTGTTAATGTATTTTGCTTCCAAATGAAAAAATCTAGCAGATTTGTATAACATTGTAATTTATGCTATGAGAGATTTCTAAATATGCTGATGTAAAAGATAACTTTTTTGACTTATGACTAAATATCAGTTACCGCAAAAACGTAACGCTCGCTTTGACATTTGTTATTATCTTCTTGTATACAAAGAAAAAATATTTCAAAAAATCCGATATCCATGTTTTGACGAATCTTTACGTTTTAAAGCTTCAAGAGTCCGAAAAGAACTTTTTTGGAATTATGCTGTCTGTTTTTGAACATAATAACTTTAAATCGCATTAAATCAAGCAATAAATTTTGGTATGTAGTTTTAAAACCAAATTTGTAGATTTTCTTCAAAATTTGGGCAAATTTCTTTGAAGGATGTTCTCACTATTCATATACACATGAGCATGATACATCAAAGTGCGATATAGATTAAATTTTGTATGCCGATTTATTATCGGAATTGTAAATCATACTACTTACATAAAGAATATGTGGATTGGGATCTTGTGGCTCAACTTGTAGATTTGTGTCGAATTTTCAAACTAAATTGTGGGAAGGAAGACATTCAAAATGTATTCTCAGTTTTCTTCATCATATTATGGAGCCAAAAAACTTAAAATTGCATCATTACAATCAAAAGTTGATGGAGGGGTGGGTCTAAGGCACACACACTTACGAATTGCTTTTCATTTCAAATATTTGCCGGCTGTTCTAACTTATGGCACTTTACAAACCCGCTGACAGTTTCCACGCTTCGATTTCATCCGAGTGAGCGTCTCTTGTTTTTTCAGTAGCACCAACAAGGGCCAAGAGTACGACATAACGGCTCATACCTCGCAGCCCTTTTTACGGGACGGACTTCTTTCACTCAACCACCGATCGTAAACTAGATCTGCATCAGAGAACGATCACATCTGAATCAGTACCCCCAGTGGTGTTACTCTCGACATGGAGGACCTTGTGACCCCGACAGATTTATGTGTGCGCCAGAAACCACACACATGGAGAATCTTCGGCCGGTGGTGTTCGAACTGACAACCTAAGGGATGCGAGTCCAACGCCCTACCAACCAGCTATCCCGGCCTGAATTTGCCGTCTTCTTTCCTATACTACTCTAGTCCCATTATACGTTCAGGGGATGCAGAGGATAAGAGAAAGAAAACAGAAAATAAGGTGCTGAATTGTTTAAGTATGCGAGAAAGTAGAGGGAAGGAGGCTGTCGTTGATTTGAAATCCCACATCCAGAAATTGTCAAGATTTATATAAGTGTCATCAGTTAATGGGTGTTATTTAATACGGATAAAATTTCAGGATCTTACACAATATCTTCTGCGCAGTCGAGAACGAGATATTTGTTTGTCTTGATATTGAAAGTACCGTGCTTATTAGCTATCACCTGATCCATAACGGCATTTGCAACTTCTTCAACTTGTTCCTGCTTGAGACTTTTATGTCATCGGCCTTGAATTCTCGCATACCAAGAATTCCTGTTTTTCAAATCTTTCAACTATTCTTCGTAAGTCATCGATCCTCTAGGTAACTGTTTCAACCGTCGGTATTCACGTAGAGCAGCATTGGCATTTTCATCTCGCTGATAAAACAGCTTGACTAATAAGGCGCGTCCACGTAGTGACAACGCAGAATGACTTAAATTCCCGCAACCCTTCCTTTTATCTTCTATTTCATGTCACAAAGTACCCGCATAAGCAAATTATATAATAAAGTTTTCGATCGGAGCGCTAAAATTTCCCTATTGGCGTTTTTTGGTGCTAATTTTTTTTTCTTGATAAATCGAAACCGCATACTTTAATGTGTATGGTGGCCAAATTTTGTTATATTTCGTCCAATACATAATGCGTTATAGATCTCCAAACACCTCCTGTTATTTCTTGATCATCCTGTAGTTAAGTACCTTTAGAAAAATGATGATACACACATATATTAAATATTTTACCTTACTGGATTAAGTGACATTAAGATTTCAATAGAGTAAATAGTAAACATGTATAGTGTTTCTCGTCTGTTAATGTATTTTGCTTCCAAATGAAAAAATCTAGCAGATTTGTATAACATTGTAATTTATGCTATGAGAGATTTCTAAATATGCTGATGTAAAAGATAACTTTTTTGACTTATGACTAAATATCAGTTACCGCAAAAACGTAACGCTCGCTTTGACATTTGTTATTATCTTCTTGTATACAAAGAAAAAATATTTCAAAAAATCCGATATCCATGTTTTGACGAATCTTTACGTTTTAAAGCTTCAAGAGTCCGAAAAGAACTTTTTTGGAATTATGCTGTCTGTTTTTGAACATAATAACTTTAAATCGCATTAAATCAAGCAATAAATTTTGGTATGTAGTTTTAAAACCAAATTTGTAGATTTTCTTCAAAATTTGGGCAAATTTCTTTGAAGGATGTTCTCACTATTCATATACACATGAGCATGATACATCAAAGTGCGATATAGATTAAATTTTGTATGCCGATTTATTATCGGAATTGTAAATCATACTACTTACATAAAGAATATGTGGATTGGGATCTTGTGGCTCAACTTGTAGATTTGTGTCGAATTTTCAAACTAAATTGTGGGAAGGAAGACATTCAAAATGTATTCTCAGTTTTCTTCATCATATTATGGAGCCAAAAAACTTAAAATTGCATCATTACAATCAAAAGTTGATGGAGGGGTGGGTCTAAGGCACACACACTTACGAATTGCTTTTCATTTCAAATATTTGCCGGCTGTTCTAACTTATGGCACTTTACAAACCCGCTGACAGTTTCCACGCTTCGATTTCATCCGAGTGAGCGTCTCTTGTTTTTTCAGTAGCACCAACAAGGGCCAAGAGTACGACATAACGGCTCATACCTCGCAGCCCTTTTTACGGGACGGACTTCTTTCACTCAACCACCGATCGTAAACTAGATCTGCATCAGAGAACGATCACATCTGAATCAGTACCCCCAGTGGTGTTACTCTCGACATGGAGGACCTTGTGACCCCGACAGATTTATGTGTGCGCCAGAAACCACACACATGGAGAATCTTTGGCCGGTGGTGTTCGAACTGACAACCTAAGGGATGTGAGTCCAACGCCCTACCAACCAGCTATCCCGGCCTGAATTTGCCGTCTTCTTTCCTATACTACTCTAGTCCCATTATACGTTCAGGGGATGCAGAGGATAAGAGAAAGAAAACAGAAAATAAGGTGCTGAATTGTTTAAGTATGCGAGAAAGTAGAGGGAAGGAGGCTGTCGTTGATTTGAAATCCACCCCACCCCCCCACCCCCTACAAAATGTCCACCACCTTTTGCATTTCAAAATATTAATGAAGTTCGAATTCACACATTTCAGTAGATAGATTCTTGCACTATAGCTATTGAATCCTTCAAATATAAAATTAATGTTGTTACTAAGATGATAAAACCTCCAACAAAGAAAAGGCAAAATCTCAGACAAAAAATTCGAAATATATTAAAAGAGAATATTTTCACGACTTTTTGACTCTGTTAAGTGAAGGAAACCCTTTTAGTACGAATAAAAAGGAAATTTCCGCTGTAAGTATGATTTTGCCTAGCACACTGCTTAATGCAAAAAATTGTGAACCGCCTTTTGACATCAGTCATTAGATCAGTTGTTGCATTTCAAAATATCAATGATATTTGAATGCACACATTTCAGGATATAACGTCTACAAAATAACGAGTTCGACCGTCTACATATAAAACTGATGCTGTTACCATAGCAACAAAACTTCCACCTACGAACAAAAAATCTAAAGCATTTTAAAACAGAAACGCTTTTAATAAATTTTGAAAGTATGTTCATGATCTTCCATCTATGTTAAGCGAAGATCACTATTCTAATATGAATAAAGAGTCTTTTACTGATAAATATTGGTGGTTATCTTTGATACTTAACAAATGAGCAGTGAGGTTTAAATTTTTAAAATACCAATGGGAATTAGATTACAAAATATCATTGTCTCACAGAAATTCAAAGGATATTCAATTGCGCATATCATATGAATCACAAGGCTTCAAAAAGTAAGAAGGACATTTGTATTTTAAAGATTCCATTATAATTTATTGTAAGTTTAATGAAGTTCAGATATTCATTCAAAATCTTTAGCTAAAAACTAGATTGAGTTGCTAATTGGTCGACCTTTTGTGAAAGAGTAGCGATAATAAACAAAGATAACAAATAAATTCACTTGATTTTCTTTATTTTTGGTTTGGTTTCTTTATTGTTGATTTATCATATACAATTGTATACTTTTCTTCAACATGTTTTCTTTTTAATATTTGAGAATAAATACTTTTCTCTGGAAAGTTCAATATTTCACTTGATTATAAGCAATTCATAGTGGTTGGTGAGTGACTATGAGCAAACTGGGGAATTATCCTGAAGTTTTGAAGCACGAAAGTATGCCGTTCGGGGGAAACAATACTGGGGATATGATAAGTTTTTCCTCTCATTTGCTATATAAGTACTAACTATGAGTGTATGCTGCCTTTTGTTTCTATTGATTGAAAGTTGTATGATTTTTTTTGAGCTATTTGGAGGGAGAGTGCGTTATTTTAAGTATATGCAGCTGTTTACTTTTGAAGTTGGAGACTCGGTTGGTAAGTATCCTGATTTTTTTAGCCCATAATAGCTTTTAAGATGTTATTTAACTCATTAGAGTATGGTGTTAATTTATTAGCATCTAACCAAAATTGTAAATTTTCGTATGTTGGAAACAAATTTAAGACCGAAAATTGTTTCTTTTAAATTTTAATTTAAGTGTATTCATTACACTTCTGTGTTGCTCGGGAAGGCAAATGGTATGAAATAAATAAGAAATTGCAGGCGGTATAATACGAAAGCAGTTTTAATCGAATTTTCTCGTTATTTAATGTCGGTTTTGAATTCGCGTTTCCCAGATTCAAAACACTATCTTGGAATATTTCCGTTTTGATACAACAAATATTGAAAAGCTTTTTAATTATAATGCAGTATTAAAGCATGACATTAATGAGTAAAATCTAGATGTAGTAACTTCTGAGAAATGCATTGGTAGTGTGAAAGGATGACAAGAAGATGTATTAATTCGGAAAAGTATCTTCAAATCAACTACTAATCGCATCTATTTGGATAAATCTTTAAACCAGTCTATACTGAGAACAAATTGAAAGTCGGTAAAGTCGAGAATATACAAAGGAAACAATCGATAATTCGACTGAAAAATCTGTTTAACTATAGAGAACGTAAATGTTTATAACTCTGAAAATAAAATTTTTTAAATGTTATTCCGCATCAATAAATAGGATCTTGAAGCATTTTCATGCAATTTGGCATTCGTATTCGCCAGAATAGAAACCAAAAGATTTACACAATTCATTGTAAATGTTCATTTTCTATGATTAAGAAGGAAAACTCCCATTGTGCATTAAAACTGGTGCTTAAAATACTACACTGAAGTATTGAGGAAACTCTGGGTAGATTGAAAGTAATTGTTCTTTAAAATGCAATTAACCTGCTAGTTGTGTCTGGGGGAGTAGTTCAAGGTGAGATTCAATGGAGCAAAATTAAATTGTTTGAAAATAAATGCTTATTAGATGAAATTTCATTTCAAAATGTACATAAATCTATAGGTAAATTGTATATAAAAGTTGAATATTTGAAATTACATGCAAAACTCTAAATATAATCAAAATTGTTGAAAGACAAATATCGGGAATAAAAAGTTATAGGGTTTGAATTCCTTTCGTATTTTCAGATTTATTATACTCCTGGATCAAGGCTTGCAAACTTCAAGCTCTGGACGAACATGACCAAATAATAAGACAACTAAATGACGTAACTAAATGAGTAAACCGTAACGGAACAAGAATAAGCATCGGAGCAAGAATACGGTAAGTGCAATTTTTAAATTTGTTTGCATTCTAACTATAGGAATCTCAATTGCCACGATTGTTGAACTTTAATAAAGATGTATTTAATACAGCTTTCACTTTCTGTCGCGGTTGCTTTAACTCTTTAAAGGGCTTTATACGCTCATACAAAACTAATTTTAATTTAATTTTTTGACATCAGTTACTTTTATGAAACAAACTTTAGATGTTTCCTTCCCGAATTAGTATTGCCACACAACTATTTCATATAAAGATTCATAACTTTTGTAATTTAACCATTTTTGCTGGTTCAGTGATGTCATTCAGCCATTGCTATCCGTGGTAGCTCTTGAGATGGTAAGATGGCTTGCAAAAAAACCTTTAGAAAAGGACGAATCCCGCAAGTTTTCTCTCCTCTAATTTACGGTTAACAGAGCTAGGTTATCTACATCGAAAGTTTAATCACCGAGGTTCTATACTTTAGGTTCAAAGGAGATTTGCATTATCGATTTCGGAAGCGTCTTTCTGTCAGAGGATTCGAGGCTCCCTTTAAAATTTGTTCTAGAAAACTGATACAGGGTTTACTAGAATCGGTCAATCCCTGCTCTCTGTATTCCGAAAATTCTTACTTTAACGAGGTAGGACGAAATGGGAATCATTTTCTCATGCTTGAAACATAAAAATATCTAACAATCTCTGAAAGTATAAGCCGACTGATTTGAACTCCTGTTAAATCGAAACTGCATCTATGTAGGACTTTGAAGCTTTTTACTATAAAAATCGCGCACAAATTTTTCCAGTGTAATGCATATGGCATAAAGCTAACAGATTATATATTGCAAAGCATTCAACTTATGTATATCAATCTTAATTTGCTTGTAAACTTTCAAATAAGATCTAATAATGCCTTGTATTGTAACGAATTGTATAGTAAGGTATATATAATTTTTTATTCGCAATATTTTCTAATCTTGAATACAAATTCCAGCAAATGTAAACTATCTGTATTGTACTTTTTCTGATGGGGCATGCCTTTTTCATTTATAACATTATCAATGAAATTTCCTCCGCTTGATTTGGAAAATCTTAAATGCCGTATTTCTTAGGCATACCAGTTTCACTTGCAGTATTTACCATTGAAGTAATTGATTTATTTTCCAGTGCTGACAAAACTTTGTTTTAATGTAAATGGCCGAATTCTAGTTTATCATGCTGTAGCATTTTTATACAATGGTAACTTCATATGGGAATTCATTTATTTTCAGGTGTACAAAGAAGTCTTTGTATGAGCAAGAACTTCAACGTCTGCTGGAATTTGATTACCTATTCATGCCGTCGGAAAGTATTGGCTTCAAAGTCACTTTTCAAGGTCCTCTGAACGTCGTTGCTGAGTTTTGCAAACCCAGTCAAGATAAAGATATTGCTTAGCAATTGTGGATCATCGGATAAGTAAAAATGTTTAAGCCTGATGGCTGTAGTAGGAAAATGTTAAATTTGTGTTGTGCGTAAGATATGTATTTTGCTATGTTATAAATCTCAATTAGTTAAAATCGATACAGTGTCGTTTGAAAGGATGTTAATATTTTTTAATCGCTTTTAATTCGGTAAACTTTATGGAGTCGGCAGAGAACTCCTGTTGGAGTTAATCAATTAAGTTAATCTCAATTTCATTAAAATATTGTAGGAATATAAACAACTTGGAAAGTTTTTAATTAATCTAATTGAAAGGCAGGCTGTAAACTTAAACATTAAAAGGATGCTGCTGTATTTTGACTCTTTAGAACTAGATTTAGAACATGTTTGAATACTAAACCGATAATTTTAAATAGCCAACTTACTGATTGGATAGTTCCTCAGTGTAAATTCGTCATTTAAGAACTGAATAAAATAGTAATATAGCTTCATTTATAGTTGAATTTTCCCATTTAAAAGTTCGCGCATTAAACGCATATTTTTACAGAAAGACTTAAACCTACATTTACATTTTAATAGTCTGAAATGAGTAACAAATCGCGGACGTTTCATAAACGACCACAAACGGAACAGAGTAGTGCACACAACACATACTATGATAAAACTTTGGTAGTAAAGTATTATCTTAAACGAGAGTAATTTGACACAAATAAAAGGGAAAAGCACTAGCATATACCGTTGATCACTTTAATCTCGTTCCTTTAAAGTGACACAATTTTTGCATATACACATATTTTTAATCGAATTCTTCACTAACATCTAACATCTTCCCTTCTATTTAAGAATATTACGAAGTAGCCATGCGTTATGAATAACTTTGGTTCTGGTTTAAGAATATGCTACATTACTGAATTGCTATTATGGAAATATCAACCCGGACTTGAATTTCTGTAAAATTTAAAAATATTTTTCTGCATTAGTAGGCTAAATCTAACCCATCTTAGACTTAAGAGTTATTGCATAGGTCGTATTACTTAAATTTTAAACTCGAATATTTCGCTTACCACCATCGCTTAACTGAACATTCCAAATCGCAATATGGAGAGTAATTTAAAATTTTGTTGTATTCTGCGAATTATCTAATTTTCTGTTGTATTAAAATATAGTAAAGACCACGAACATTCTACTCAAAGAGGTTCTAACAGTCAGAAATTGTCGCTAAAATAATCGCATAATTATAAATACTAAACTAGTGATTTGTAGATCGTTAAGTAAATCTTGGTTACTTTTTAACTTTGGTAATAACAAAAGCAGCGTCATTTCAAACGTTGAAACCACGAGTTAAACATAGGAATTTCGGATTATTTCCAGAATCTGTTGAAAGTATCAAGTTAAGCTTCATAAATGTGTAAATTGACGCAATTTGGCCAAATTTGTCCCGAGCGTCAAACTTCAAAGCATTTAGAGAAGGGATGCAACAGTTGTGGGATATAAAGGGTCGGTGCGCGCACCGTAGAGTAGGATTTCAAAGGAAAGTCGAGAGGTGGATGGGATGGAAAGGGTGGTGGGATGCCAGCCGGCTGGTGATAGGTCGGGACATATTGGAATGATCAGGACGGGTACTAGGTGGGGGAAACGGAAATTAACTGGAACTTTCAACAGTATTCCGGAAATATCTGAATATTTCTAGTGAACGCGAATTGAACCAACTATCTTAACTTTAACTATTAATTTCAATGTCTTTGATTCCGAAGAAATGACAGAAAATGAACGTGTCAAATTCTAATTTAAAATATTTCTGTAGTCTAAATTAAAAGGTTGCTTTTTATCGTGGTTCCATATATAACTGAAAATTGCCACTATCTTTGACCTTTCTTTTTAACTGTATTCAACAATATTTCTCTTGCATGTTAATTTCTATGCATTCCCCTTACTTAAACACTAACTGTATGCCGTATCAGTACTTTCGACCAAAATTATAAATTTGAAATGGCTATTAAATATACCCCTTTTAATAAATTTCCCCCAAATTCGATATTAAAGGCGATAATGGTATTAAATTTTATTTCATAATGTTAAACTAGGCTTTTTTGGAATAGTGTTTACTAGTCTAGTACCATAATGAGAAATCGATTAATAAAATCTGCATGAGAATTTAAGTAGAAACATTAGTCCCTTAACCTTTCAATATCCCTATACTGACTCGCTAAATGGCATTTATAATTAAATAGTATACAATATATTTACTTCTACAACGAATCTCTTGAATTGCCCACAATTGCATTGTTTCAACGAATTCGGTCAAAACTTTACGGACACGCCCTCTTATAAATTCAGCATAAATTTAGGATTCCATTAATTTTTAAGGTTGAAATTTAATGTTTTCGCAATAAATATCTAAGTGTTAAAATACAGCGCACAATGCAAAAAAATCGCTTCTAGAAAATTAATCTTGGATGTCGACTTCACTCGTTAAGACTAATCTTTTATTGTAGATTTTTATAGCAATCGGATTTTCATTCCACGCGTATTTAGCAAGAATCTCTTCAAACGATGCTGTAAATTAATATCAAACTATATTGCATTGGCTGAAAGAACATAAAACTTAAGCAAATAAAATCTGTTGCATTTAAAATGAGAATTTTATGTATTCAGTCTAAAATTAGAATTTCTTTTGGTGTAAGTATAGTGGTGTACTAGGGAAAATGGAAATCTAAGTTTTTAAATATATTGAATCTGATCAACAATAGAAATTTTGAGTTTTGTTCCAGCTAATGTATCAACATGGGATGTATATCATATCAATTGTTACAGAAATCGCAAGTTCCGGAAATGACGACGGTGATGCTCAATTGCGCTGGTCAATGTTCGATATTCAAAAACAGTGCAATTTCTTATGCTATCTGCAGCAATCAACTGTAAAATCAATGGATAGTGCCAAATGTCTTCATTGTCCTATTCATAAATTGGACAACAGTTTATTTGATAAAATGGTTGCGAAACATTTTGAATTCCACTTAATATGCAACTTAAAATCGCTAATTATTTGAGGGAGATTTCTGCTAGTCTCCAATTGCATGTCTTCTGTCATTCAAATATCACATTTTCCTTCTCACTACATCATTGAGCAGATGTCATACATTTTAGTTTGAATTTAACACTATTTTTTCAATCGTTAAATAAATCTTTGGAACAGACAGAATCAATCTGTTAAAGTTTAGCAGAATTTTAATATCAAACGTTTTCTGAAAAGGAGGATGGATAAATGTTCTTGCATCTTATATTTTCCAAAGATATTGAACAAGTTTGCCTTTAGTGGAATACCTCTGTATAGTCGCAGGATAGACTTACTATGGTTTGCCAATTTTGCATTGATTACACTTAAAATGAATCTAAGGAGCTCTGTTAATTGCCAATAACAAATCTTCTCAGATTACTGGGTTCATAAACAAAAATGATCGATAAGAATATCTAATCCATAAGCAAAACGAATAGCATTATGGATACTCCTTGTAAATTCTGAGAAGTCGAAGTTCGATCTAATCCTTCCATAAACTTGAAATTGAAGATTGCAGATATAAATTGCATATTTCGCTCTTAATTTTCAATTCTCTCGAAATTCGACAAATCGATCTTATTCAAGATACTTTTTCTGGACAATGGCCCACACCGTATGCAAAAATTTCTTCCGAACTTTCTTGGCTGTAAAGTTCGATCCTGATGTCGATTCAGTGAACTCATGAGTGGGAATTGTAGATTCATGTGAAATCGGGGAGGATCTGAATTTCTAGTCTTGCTTACTATTTACTCGCTGCACACTGATTCATTACTTCGGATGGTGCCACGCTAATTTATCGTGCTTAGATACCTCAATGTTGAAGCAGTCAACCACATTCAAAATAGTACTAAAGCTTTTAATTTATAGGATGGGTTTTCTAGATACGCTCGAAATATTTTTCTTGTAATGCGTGGATTTTTGACTCCAAGTTTTTGTATGCGATTTGAATCTAGACGAAAAGATTCGGTTTGGTTTTCTGTATTTGTAGCTTTTACAGGATAATTTGATATTTATTACGAAGATTAACAGTTCTTAAGTATGCAATTAGTTGACTTAAATATTTTTCCAAGAGCACGATTGGTGGCTACGAAATCGATTATACAAGTTTTATCCATTCAGATAAATTAACATTTATTGCCTTCAACTATTCACTCGTTAATTCTGAAAGTAAAGTTGTCTGAAGGAGGTTTCCTAACATTGCATTCTTTATAAATTAAGATTTAGCTCCAATCCCTTATTATAAAGTTTTGTACAAGATTTCTCGTTGTTAATCTTTAATTTTCAGTAGATCAACTTTATTCCTTCTTGCTATCCTTTTTTAAAGAATAAAAGGAAACGTTACATTTTAATCTTTAGGAGGATATTTCTTGCTTTTAACGAGTTCATTTGCCGATATTACGTTTTCCTCTGGCTGAAAGATTCGATACAAGATTAGATTATAAGACTAAATTATGAAATTTAGAACAAACTTAATAGGGAATCTCGCCTATATAGACTTGAGACCATACCGAATCCAAACTAAATATAAGCATGAAATGTATCAAATGCAAAATTAAATGAATAAAACTCAATCGAGATGGAAAATAATACAATTTCTTGAGTACTATTAAACTTGCCATCATAAACACTTATAAATGAATCGAGGTTACTTAGTTAAAAACTGCAGTAAATATAGATTATGAACCAATGAATCAAATTATTTTGGTTCGACTTAGAAATTGCATGCTGGTGTTTATTCTTGCATACATTTTGTCAGATGAGCCTGCGGTATTCAGTTGAGTACAAATCAATAGATGTCGATAGCAGTCGGCAAGTTTTATTCAAAATTATCTCTTAAAGGATCGTATCCTAGATTCTCGAAATAAAATTTTTTTGCTACCGTACGTTAGCCCGTATTTGCTTGTACTATCAATTGGCAGCTGAGATAGTATATTGATTTATAACGTGCATTTCCATTTTGGTTTGAATGGAGTAATTTTTAGATCAGGTTTGAAGTGGAGGATTGCACGAAACTTGAAATACTATGCATGGGAAACTGAATAGTGCCCTATGTTCTGGTGTATAGTTTAAACGAAGTAGGGTCTTTGAATTAGCCATTTTACTCTGGCCAACTACATAAAGTTTTGTTCATACTTTGATACATTTTGCGATAGTTTTAAATGGCTCTGAAGCAAGATTTTACTGTTCCCAATTTCTTCATGGCCCCATTTCAAGCCCTTGGAGAAACTAAAGTAGTAATTTTCTTGGCTCGTTTCCAAGTACGTGTATTAAATGCTTCAGGACATGCACCGTTATCTGGGCAGTATTCATGATCATATTTACAAGCTGAAGACTTAATTTAGGGGTGAAAGCTGTATTTTCTATCAAATATTGCGAAACATATTCTAGAATGCCCAATTTTCAGCATGCGAAGCATTGCCAATTGCTTGTACATCGTAGCTTTGAATAAGATGCTCATGTTATCCAGAAGCCTGAACCTGGTTAGAGAAAACGGGAATACTGACTGAAATAAACGGACGATATTGTGTATAGAGGTGTACAGCATGCTTCTGGCTTCTACTCCGACTTCTACAGTAACATGAAGGCCAGTTTTATCAAGATCAATCGATAATTGGTGGTGATCTAATTAATATATTCAAACCTACAGTTGCTTGTACTTTTGAAATTATATAGAGGAAGATATTTAATTCTATCCTGACTTCAAGTGCTCTAATTATAAATATATTGCGATAAACATACAAGAATGGGTGCATATAACCACATATTAGAGCGAAATTTCGAGAGTAATGGACAATTCGTAAAATATCTTCCAAATGCTGGATAGCTTCCGACTGAACAATTCAATTTCAAAGCAATAAGATTTTCCACAAAAGTATGTAGTCTATGCATAATTTTCAACATCTGAGGTCAACTAGTACTTTATTCATAAACTTTACAATGCCTTCACTGCTTGTTGTTGGTATTTTCCTTGGCATGTTTTCTTTAAATCGGCGTTTTAATAATTGACGATTCGTTAAAAGGATTGGCGCTCCAGATTTAGATTGAAAGACGAAATGAAACGAGACGGGAAAAGTTTGGCAACTATTGCCTTATCTGGCTAGTGCTTTATAGTTAGCATACTTGTATTCATGAATCATACTTCAACTGGTAGTAAATGAAGCCTCATCAAAAGGAACTTGTATGCATGTGTTCTTCTTCCTTGAAAGTCATTAATTTAAGACGGTTTTTTTTCGAATAATTGTCAGTTAATTCAGAAATACTATTAGCGAAAATTTCAAGATCTAACATTTCGTTCTTAATTTAAAAGGTTAAGAAACAACTAAGGATTCATTTTGGGCGTTCCAAATTCTCTAGTATAATAGTACAGTAGTCTATAGTTTTAGATAATAGTTATGGCCATTTTTAGTTTTAGATAGTATAGAGCATTAGGTTATGTTTAGTAAATTAACTTCTATTAACTCTTTAACTGAACTCCCAAGATGAATTTCTTTCGTAGGATTACATAGACTTTTGAGTGGCTCTGCCGGCAAGCCAATCAATCGTCTTCTGAAAATGTTTTGAAACGTGATGCTTGATGATCATGATAAAAATTTTAGGTTTTCGCGATTATCTAATTACAATTTAAATAATTCTTCGTTAAAATTTTTTATTTATTTGCCTTTAGATCAGTTTTTAAGATTAAATAAAACGGTGAATTTATTACGTTTTTATAAATGAAGCCTTTAGAATTTCTTTTTGCGCGATTGGCTTTGCCTGGTCAATTAATAGCTCAGAATTTTGCAATTCTCAACTCGTGACCTCGTACATTAGACCAGTGTCAAAATTTCCAAGGAGTTGACGCATGTGCACAAGATATTTGGCAATTTTAGAATTTACCAGAATGGAGGTGGCTCATGAGTACAAGTTTGTTAGCATTAACGCATCGGCTTGATAAAGTGATTGTTGCGTCTTTTTCGTATTCGTTTCAATCACTCGCTTACCCACCTTAACACTAGCGTTTGGGTTTAATATGTGTAGATTAGTTGTCGTTCGATTTAGGTGGGAGATGGAGAATAAATGACCGATGTTTTATCGTTGCTTACAGGTTCATAACTGGAAACTAATCGGAAACACCGAGGAGTATAACAATAAGACTTTGTGGTCGTCTCTTCTATATGTGCTATGTAAATTAACGAGTAGCTGATTTTGCCAATTTTTCAGTTCCATTCTGAATAAGTAATTGGGTTTTAAGCTTGCGCTGTACTGCAGGTTCTATCTTCTAGCTGTGTATCTCTGAATTTTCCCACTTGATTTTATAACCCTCTTTGATATGCAGCTCGTTATTGTAGAGATCGGAGTTCTGCCGAATTTTTTGAAAAATTAAAATCTTGAAGTAGAGAAACGGCTTATATCAACCAAAATATTTTGGACAACTGCTTAGTTCTGTATTGTTATCTGTAAAGGTTGGATCGTAAATTATCGTGCAATAAAACGAACCTTGCATCCACAATCATTTTGCATTGTAAACTTTTAGATCAGTAGCCAATTGAGTCAAACTTCAAATTGCATATGAATGAATTGATCCGTTATCTAACTAGCTCGCACAATCATTTCGTCATTGAGAGCTAGAATCTAACTTCATCACTTTGCGTCGTTCAAGCTAAAAGTTAAGTCAAAAGCGATACAAAACTTGCATACATCCCAAGTTTTGATGGCCTCTCATACCGAATGCAATTCTTATTGCAACGAAGAGACTAAATTAGCAAGGGTATATTCCTTGGATCTAAAATCTTGAATCAAAACTAAATACTTGAATATTGAAGTATAGATTCCTCTAGTTTTTAATTATGAAATAAAATACGATCAAGTTCGTGTCAATCTTGGATAATCTACATGTAGCTCTTGCATGCTCACTTCAGTGGTTAAAAAAAAAAAACTCAGCCTTCTTATTAACAAGTTACTTCGGGCTATCCTGGATATTACTTGCTCACTTTTCTTGTTCTCTAAAAGTAGTTGTAAAACGTTCATTATTCAAAAGACAGCAAATTATTTGAAAAAAGCGGGAGTGGTTTGTTCTGGAAGATAAAATTCAGCATTTAATGAAGTATTTAGTCGTTTTTTTTAAGTCTCTTGTCAGAGCTAATTATATTTGAAGATGTGGCTTGCATTTCGAATCATTTTTATCTGGCAGATTAAAATAGTTTTCTCCGGCAGTCGTCTTCAGGTGGAGGTTGTAGTACTCCAAAGTTTTGAAAACCTGTCAAAATTGTCTTCATTTTCTTGCTTGTGTAGCCAACTGTTTCTAATTTGTCAAGTAACCGATACTAGGCTTGCATTAGTTTTGAACAAAACCCGCCCATTTGTGTGGATATTAATCTTACAGTTCAGTGATATGGAAGCTTATTTTGGATTTCGTAACGGTTAATTTCTTGATCGCTGATATTTCAATTTATTTTTCAAAATTCATGCACCTCGGTAAAATTTCGCATACGAAAAATGATCAAGGCAGCATTTTCTGCTTGTCGTTCTTTGACTTTTATAATCCTTTTCCCCCTTTGCGACACGCTTATATTAAACACTAGTATTGTAGAAAATTATACTGAGCTAGCAAACTAAATCTTTATACAATACCCTGGAAACGTCTCTAAGGGTTGCTTTCTTATAAACTCATTTTCTCATGACGTGAAATCCGAGCAGTTATTGCATTCATTCAATTCCCGAATGAAGACCGTCGCTATAGAATTCTAAAGCAATTATTCAATATGCTGAATTCGAAACTCATTCTTACTTGGCGATAAGAGCTTATTTTTCGATTCGAACGGTTTGAAGCACTTGAAAAGCCGTTCATTATTTATCAAGTATACGAATTTGGCAGTGGTAAATATCACTAGCCTAAATATGCTCATTTCTAGACGTACTTAGTAGGCTTTAATATTGTATAATTTTTATTCTTCGTTTATATACAATACTTCTCTGAAGCGAAGGAAATGCTTTTTTTTCTTGGGCCTTTCAACGCTCATTGGCATTAACAAACCGCAATGAAACAAATATTTTTCAAGTCTGAAAAGCTAAGCATATGGCCAGATGTTGCTCTTTCCTGGACTAATGTTTAAATGAACAAAATCGGTAAATATGAATCAACAGAAATCATGGAATTGTGGATAGTTTTAGGAAATAAAATTAATTTTAAAAATTAATTAATTTTAAAAATGTCTGTTCAAAAGTTAATCTTTCCGTTCCTTTGCAATTCGTCTTTTATAGATGAAAATTTAATTCAAAATAGATCTCAGTGTATAATATCGTGTAGATCCACCATTTCAAGTGAGAAGATTAAGTTAATGCTTCAAGTGTCTTTCACTATATATCGCCCTCTTAAATGTTCATTTCCCTAAATTTTTCAAAGAATTTTGCATCAAATCCGGAATTATCAAATTCTCCCGTTAAATCTTTGAAACTTGCAGCTGTTGGTCAAAATCCAGATGCTGCTTGAAATGCAAAGAAATCCGGATGAAGGGAATTCCAGCTGGAAATTATTTGATTTACATGTGCGGCCGGCTTGTTATAAGGCTGCTTCCCGGCTTGGCTGTGAATCAAATGGCTTAGTTTTTAATCCTCTTTTTTTCAATTTGAAATATTAACTTGTACATTTGAATTCCAACCTGCATGGCAAGACTGCCATCATTCTTGTAATATATTTAGAAAGATTTTTGAAATTGGTTGTGAACTGAAATTTGAGTCTTGAGGCTTCTTTCACAATATATAAAGGAGATGTCGTAAAATCAACCATACTGAAGATATTCAAATATTTTTGAACCTATTCAATAGATTTATTCTATAAGGAACTGCAATTAATGAAAATATTTGCAGGCATTCAAGTTGAAAGCTAGAAAATTCTGAGCTTTTACTAATCTAAAAGCGATCCGAAAAATGCAGTTTAACATATCACTTCTGTGAAGTCATTCAGATAACTTACTTTGGAGCATAGTCACTTGACTATCAATGGTTGCCTCTACCATAAATACTTGAAATATTGTCAATCATATTGAGTTTGCGTTTTCAAGCAGCACAAACCTAAGGACCTTATAACAAAATAGAAACTATAAGAGCATCTTATCTAATGGCACACTTAAAGGGCTTCAGCAGTCGGTATATCAATCTTGATGCTTATTTGATTAGAATGATTAAGCTTACTTAAATTATAAGGAATTAATAAATTTTTGTGGGATTTGTAAACAAAGATTACAACAGAATTACCAAGCCTTCTTCATGTGCCTTCAAACTGTTGCGCTTACGATTTCATGACCAGAAGTGTATCTAATTTAGATATTGTTAAAATAATTCTCAGTCACTACTAAACCTAGTTTGGGTAAAAATCTGTCGCATTGTATTCTCTTTGTAATTGTCTTGTGATAAACCGTGCTTTCAGTACGTCATAATTGCCCTAGAACCCTCGGCATGTCTTGTGTGTTAAGTCCCCTTACCTCAAATTCATATTCTGTTTCACTTTGGTATGGAAACATTCTTTCCCCCTCTCTAAAACTTTAAGTACCAAATTATCCTTCAAGAGAAACTCGGGTTTACCCGTCTATGAAATATGCAATTTATTCTGGATATTATCAATATCGAAATGGGTTTTTCTAAATTGCCATATGATCACAGGAGTATCGATTGCTATGAAGGAAAACATCGTAGAATTCTCTGAATATGCGGTGCTTTGTGAGAATCTTTATGCGAGTTTTTGAAGACTAGCGTAGTTACGTCACGATTCAGATGTTCCAACTGTTCCCCACAAGTTTCCTATTAATAAACCAACATCGATCGTCGGTAATTAAATTCATAGTAGAAATAATACTAGATAAACAATAGACAAATTTCAACAAGGCCATGATAATTGAGTTTAAACTCAATAGGGGGAAAAACCTTGCCCGCAATCAAATTTCTATGGATTTCTGATCTTGTGCCCATAGGTTTTCGAGATTCGTGTTCTTTTTATTCTTTCTGCTCTGCTTATAATGAAATGCATTTCTTTTATGCAACTAGTCCTGTGTACGATATTTAAAGTCTGAACCGCAATTATTTACAAACTTCAATGGGAATATGCCTTCATCAGTCTTAACCCGATTCTGTTCTGTTCACTTTTAGACTATCCATTTAAATTTATTTTGGAATTTAATATTTTGACCTTGGCTTCATGTATTTGTTGAACTTTACCTTGGTTCTGTCTTTTGCCAAGGAATGAAGCATTCAATGATCGTACGAGGAAGGCTAACAAGTTCTGTTGTTGGCAGAAATTTCGAACATCTCAAAATATAATGGTGGAGGGGGGGGGGAGAGATGGTCTTGCTACATTGATTGAGTTTGAATACAAGGAATTCTGAACTTGAATTTTTCCACATTTGTTGCAAGTGACCAACCGATTCCTGGAAGTGATCAAATGGATAAATTTGAAGAGTGCTTGCTTCTAGATCTATATAGTTCTGATTTGCTTTACTTGGTTCCGTTTCCTGCCTTCTCATTTTAGCAAGAATTTTTCTTGGTATGCGAAATCGTAAGGCCTCTGATTTGATCGCTTTCGGAACGTATCTACTATCGATGCAAGTCTATTTTCAAGTGAAAATAATTGACAAATAGGTACATCATAAATCCCTCGCACTAGAAATACCTGCCCCAAAATTGTTTAAATACAGTGAACGATTTAACACGCCAGTGTAGAACATTCTTGGTGAAACTGCAGTCTCTTAGTGAATGCGCTTGTCATGCTCTTTTAATTGGGATTTTTTCCCAAGAATATTTATTGGAATCGGTAGTGTCGTTATTTTCCACACAGATCTACGAGCAAAATACAAACCAGACTTAGCTTAAGTGCCCTTTGGAAAGAAAGAAATCGCTAACGAAATAATTTTTAAATAGGGATAGTTTAAAATTCCTCGTATTTTGATCTGTTCTGTCGGAAGGAGCTGCAGAAAAGAATGAGCATCACCGTGCGTCTACTTCTATTGCTTAATTTCTAAGGGAATCAACCAATTTGCTGGATGCAACTCGTTTTCTTATCCATGTTTTGATGTAGAATACTATATTCTACTTTCTAAATGTCATCAAATGCTTTGTTTATATTTGCATGATGCGTGAACCACGCTTGTGCCAATTCCTATATAATGCATTAGATTTCACAACTGTTCGTAACCTATATAATGTATTTTTTAATACGGTACTAAATACTTTTTCAATGTGGAAATCCTAGATGTTTGTAAAATTAAATTAATGTTTGTAATCGATGGGTAAATATCTTCACGGTTTGCCTTGTCCTAATTAAAACGGCAAATTGTTAATCTATATATATATTTTAATATTCATTAAGTACACCACTGTAATTGTTGCAAGTGCACTATATTTTTAATATTATGCGAAATGGAATTATTTAAAGTTAACTCTCTTCGTACGATTTTCAGTAAATTTCACCATTTCGCCCTTATTCAATATCAGTTTTTGTAACTCCTGCACAGGCATTGTCAAAATCGCTGTTTTGTAGGCTTTTAAATTATCACGCATTTAAAATCTTAAGAATTTGTTTTGCTCTGTATTGTATACATCTTTTTGAAGAATAGTGTACCTCAAGTTTGTCTGTTTCATGTAATTTAATTTTTGTACGTTTACAATGAATTTCTAAGAATCCCTAAAATCATTATAAAGTATATTGCCTTGTTGCATTCTATCGTTGAATCTTGTTACTGCTGCAGTAGCAAAATTGATGTTGTAAAATCATTAGCTGTCAATGCATATTGACTAAAAGATTATCTGCATGTGAGCTTCCTATGAATGTTTACTATATTAATATGTAAATTTACGATTGAACTGTCCATTTTTAAATTCATTCAGAAATGCATTCGTCTAATTAAATGCATTAACTTCCAAACGTGTACAATTAAAACTTTTAGCAACAATTTAACTTCTGTTTTTTCCAATTTTTATCCGTTTGCAAAGTATTTTGTATATCAAATGTAAATATTTGCAATACAACTTTTAAGTTTTCCTTAATTATGTCAGTTTATTACCTATTTTCTCTAAGGATGTGAATCTGAAAATGGCAGTTTGAATCGCCATTTCTTGGTTCGAAAATGAATATCCGTTTTCAATAAAATCTTCGGTATTTATGAATCTAAGGTACTTTAGATTCAATAAAGCAATCAACGTAATATGTGCAATTATTTTATGCCTTGTATTTCAGATTTGATCCTTCTAAATGGCTTTGTATTCAACAGGTCTTTTCATGTATTGGACGTATTGTGCCAAGTCCAATGGATATTGCAATATTTGTATCAATATCTGTATATCATGAATTTATGTAACTTCATTTAAAACTTGTGCAGCCTTGAATAAAACAATGTATTCAAAATTTATTTTGTGGTTTTTGTGGCCTGAACAAACGTCTGAAAGTGTTTTAGAATTTCGAGGAATTTTAATCTACTCTCCTGGTAACTAAAGTTGAATTTCCAGTCGGTTTGCATGGCCCAAATTTTAAACTATCCTTTTGCGCCATTTTTAACTGGAAATGAAGTGACGAGAACTGAGATTCGAGTCGGTTGTTTTCCAACTAGAGTTAAGAGTTAAGTTAGAGTTAGTTAATTCAATTAGTTAGTTAATTAGTTCAGTTAATTTCGGTTATGATCTCTCGCTCTATAAAGTTTCAGACGACTTCGTTTTATTCCAAATAATATGCGTAAATTCTTTCAAATATATTAAAATTTACTATTCCGACTATCTTCTACTTTTAAATGATTTCAACGGTACAATCTCTCTGCGGAAGTAACTTATCTGGAATAACGATCATCACGATGGTTTCTTTTTTAACAGTATGCAGGGTTGATCCGACTGGAGGGTTAAATTTGCATTTAATCTTGTTATTCGTATAGCTTGCATCTTAATTTTCAGCTTTGTCATCTTTTAACATCGAAGCAGGGAAATTGCAACTTGAATCAATTGATCAAGTATTGAGTCTTTGTACTCTTAATGCAATTCTTTGCAATATTCTTATGCATCTTAAATCTAGTTTGAATTTAAGTTTTGAAATTTAAACATTATGCCTGTTTAGTAATTGGGTATTGTAGCTTCGAATTGTTAGATAACGAACTAAATCCATAGACCGACATATTTCCAGATGCACTTCCCAAGACTCGTCAGATTCTAAATTAGGAAATGAAATTTAATTTTTTAAGCTCGATGAGAATTCCCTTGCTAAATATTTGACAGATAATGCAATCATGACTTTATTGTATCCATATACATCATGCGCGATCATCCATATTTCATTGGCATATTTTTTCATGCTATTGGTAAATTTTAACTGTCTTTTTTACTAGAGTTGAATCGAATTTGTATGAATTTAGAAATAAGCATACAGGCCTGAAAGTTTAAATTTTTCTTGCATCTTTCCAACATTCATCTTTTGAGCACTTACTTCACTTAAATATTATGGGGTGGCTTTACCGTTAACTGTTAGAATTTAACAAATAAAAACGAATACAATACGGATTGCAAGGAGAAACATGTAGAAATTAACTGGTGGGTTATATACTTTTTCATTCGGTTTCAGGGACGTTATGTCAATGACTAATAAATAGCAACGAAAACTTTGAAAAATAACTCGTATGTATTCTCGTGCATGTATTCGAACTTGGTACTTTTAGCAATATGTTGACAGAAGTCTACTTGAAGCTACTGACATGATTGTATTCAAGGATAAAAAAACCCACGTGATAATCGGAGCTAATGAACAACTCAGTCATTGTGACTTCCGTCTAGAGTTATGGGTTAAATTTGCACCAAAAAGATGCACTCATTCCTCAGACTTTTACTTTTCACATGCAATAGAAGAAATTAATAGAGGTTCTCCTCGTATTCTAGCTTACTGTTTTTCTTCCCTCGTTGGTTACTTTTTCGAATAGTTACTTCTTCACCAATCGATTCCATTATCACCTCTTCTCTGTTTACAGTTCTTTTAAGCATTGTTAACTTATGTTCTCTCAGCCAATCGCAACAATTAACCTTCCTGGTAAAGAAGAGGGTGGGAACAAGGGTGAGATTCTGATAAGATGATGAAAAGGGTCGAGTTGCCAGTTCCTGTGCGTTCCAGAAAACTATTGTCTTCCTTCATTTAAAAACAAATACGTAAACTTCGAATGATTCCACAATAATACTGTTCTTCACACGCACCAACGAGGTGGGGTAGGGATGTTTGATCAGTGACGAGATTGATCATGTATCAACTTCCATTTATTGCAGTTGTTTAGTAGAATATTTTCGAGAAAAGGTGGTTGTTACAGATGTCACCTTCATATTTCCATAGTTCAGAATGACAAAATTCCCCTCTATGAATCATATTATATTTTCGCAATTTATTATATGAAATGTGGCTTACAAGGGCTTCAAAAATTTAAATTATGGATCCCTGTAGTGGAAGTTTTGGAAAGAAACTTCTTAATAACCTTTTAGCAAAAATATAGTTCTGATGTGGTTATTGCAATTTTAAAATTGCCCTCTCCAAAATTAACTTGATTGCATTGTTAACTCAAGTTATAAGCAGTAATGCGTTTTTTCATGAATAATCTCCATTCTCAGTTGCCTTAGTGTAATGGCGATTTAACCGTTGTTTTGTAGTGAACACGTATTTTGTGTTTCAATAAATAGTTTGGAAATTTCACTAACCCATATTAAATAAATGAAGGAAAATAAAGTCCTCAGATGCTTCAAATACGCAGTAATCTTTTCTTGCCATTTAATGGAAATATTGAAATTAGTTTTTCGTAAATTTATTACAAATTCTGTAAGTATGGAATTAAAACTAATTTGAATTTACGGATTAATTGTTAATTAACTTTAGAAAATATTGCATTTAATTTACTACGCAGATGTGTACAAAATTTAAAAACTAGCACATCAGTATGCAAATGAAAAGTAGATTATTGCATTGCGTCTTTAGAAGCATGAAACTTGTCAAGTTAAATAAAATGTTTAGAAGGTCTTTCAGGAGAAATGAAGTATTTGAAAGGTTGAAACAAAGCTTTCTTTTGTGTGTACTGGTATACCGACTGAAAGTATTGCAATCCTTAAATTCGATAACGTCATTTTAGTGAAGAACATCTTTTAAACCTCCTCGGGAAGCAAAGGAATTATGTCTGTCCGTCCATTAGCGCCTTCTTCAACATATTAACTAAAAACTGCGAAGAGCTTACTGTTGTGGTTTTCTACATTTCACATTTAAATATTTCGGAATATAAAAGTTAATGATATTTAATTCTGTGCATATTTCCAGTTTTTTCCGCAAACGAAGAAGTCGTTTACAATTTTCAGATTCTAATTCCTATTCAATATACTTGTAATATTTCCCATAATTCATCAAGTAAATACTTGTTGTTACCTACAATTATTATCAATTCTCGATCTTTAATATTTTATATAAAATAAACACACTTTGTGTACAATATACATGGATAAGCACAATTTAGAATTTATTCATATATATTGGAATAACAAATAACACAGAATCTACATTTTATGCAAAGGAAGCAATTCAATGCATCCGATTATTTTATATATACCAAAAGGGAAATTTCCTCTAATACTTCTTGGTACTGGAACTGAATAACATAACTCGAATCTATTTAACTTGTTTTTTCGCAGGAATACTTCGCCAAAAGAAAGCAGTTGATGTTAGCCAGATTTCCAAGTAAGATATCGATCAGCGTTTTTTCTTTGTGTAGTTTTTATTTCTAAAGAAACGGTCTCCATAAATCCCTCAGCAATCCCCACATTCTTGGGCGGTTGGGATGTAAATTACGTTGTTATGTTACATGGGAAGACTTTTAAAATAATGAATTGGAAAACGTATACAACTTTTTTTTCTTGATATTTTTATTGCACCTAATTTTGATAAATTCTCATTTAAGTTTTTTTTTTGGTAATGATTAAAAAAAAAAGAATACTCTTTTATAGTTTTATGCATGCCATTGTGTTTATTTTTTTAAACTCTAAATTTCATGTCTCGGACTGATCTTGTACGTATTTGATAAAATAGACAGAAATATGAAACAGGGAAAGGATACATTATTGTGAAATGCGCTTCAGGTACTGAAGAAATGACTGATGAAATTATATAGACGGATCGTAATTAAAGTGAGGGTGTGAAGCAAAGAAATGGTGCATTATAGTCAATTCTCTTCAAGCCCTAAAGAAAAGATTTATCAGAAGTTATGTAATATAATAATAATGAGAGGTTTTAGAGTTCGTTTTGTTTTAAAGCAGAGATTTAGCGATCAATTGCAAAGAAAATACTCGGCCAAACTACCCGCTATTTCAAACACATTCCATGCATTTATAACATGGAGAACCAATTAATTAAAAAAGAATCGGTTTCTGCCACAAGAAGTTAAAAGTGACATTGTAAGCTACTTTTACTACACTGGGGAGTAAAATATGAGTAGCATTGAATAAAGGAACGTTTTATATTATTGACTAATATTTAATTATTAGTCAAAGGATTGTCAGTTTCCTTATTAGTCAAATTACTAAATATTCTAACGGGACATTTTTTATTCTTTATTTAATTCTTTAATTTTTAATTCCTTATTTTTTAGCATTTACGATTACTGTTTTGTAATAAAAATTGAATGAATGTTAATCGTATGAATTTTTGTTCCCCTTAATTTACTTATTTTTGTTTATAGGATCATTTACAACGGCTTCTGTACTTTGCAAAAATGGATAATTAAACTGAGTTAAAGGACCGTCCGTACAAAGTGCATGTCAGACAGATCTATAGAAATATGGTGCATTTTGCTGACAATGATTTTATTTTCAGAATAATTTTGGATCTAACATGTTTAAAGGAAACATACTGCGCATTTTTGTTGACAAAACTATTTAATAAAAAAAGTAAAGTTTCAGAAAAAAAGCTCTGAATTGTAAATTCAGCAAATGAGTTGCAAATACGTAAAAAATTCAATTAAATGTTATAATTGAAATCTAAACATTTATAGCTGTATTAAATTATCTGTTAAATTGTAGCCATTCACATATTATATCGTTCCTTTATTAGGTTTTATGACTATTTTACCGTCCAAAATCAGACAAAAGTGTTACTTTTGCCCCTGGTGATGAAAACGAGATCATTTTTATAAATGGATTTCATATGATCTAAATTGTATGTATAAGAAATGACTGTATTTGGGACAGTATTTTTCGTAATTGAGCCCTTAATAACGATATTTAACTACGATCACCTTCAGTAATCAGAAAACGTTTATAGAAACGGGTAGGAAATAAAATTAAATTCATGTTTCATACATGCAGTCCTTCTGCTGACTGAATATATGAAAAACTATTTTGAAAACTGTTTTCTCAACTTGCAGCGAAAATTAAACAAAACAGATATTAACAGACGAATTTGTTTGTAAACCCAGGTAGAATGGATGAATTAAAATTTCTTAGATTTAATAAATAGCAATCTAACATAAGCAACTTTGAATTTATCAATAATCATGTAAGCTATTGAAAGTAGCTTCCAATACATATTTCATTATTCACTCATAAAACTGAATCAAAACCTTGCCTTAATTGTATTTTATCTGGATTTACTGAATCTACAGTGGATTTAAGAGCGGCGTCGTTAACATCTGGTTTAGGGAAAACAAGGTATAAAGAATATATCGAGGCATTGAAAATAAAAAAACGAAATTCCTCTCGACAAGCTGCAAGGCAAAGGTAGATAGATTCCTTTACATCTAAGTAACTACCTGGTAACATAATTTGTTGATGTTAGAAACAGTCAAAATTAGGGCTTGAAAATCCCTTTACAGCCCCTAACCTAAGATATTGCAGTTTTCGAAAAACTTTAAACTAAAAAGTTGTTTTTCTTAATGAGGCACTAATTTGTCTAAATGGATTTAATTTTCTGTCTTCAATATTAAGAAAGTTATAGGGAAATGAAAATTACCCCCCTCCCACCATTTATGCTCCCTTTGAGCTAGATGGGCCATTTACGAGCTCGTCCAAGGCTTTTACATTTTTAACAACACATACCAAGCCAAATAAAATCCAAACAAAATTATTCTAGTTATCCTGTTCACAAGATAACATGGGCAAAGCTTTAGACGATAATCTATATCTATATATGTAATGATATCGCTTAATTTAATTTAAATCTTAATTAATTTCCTTAGTTTTATCTTAATTTAGCCCATATTAATTTTATGTTGAAATGTTCTCTTATTTCCAGATCCAATTCCTACTTTCTTATTTAATGAATCATACACACTAGAAAGCTGTAAATTAAGCAAGTTCTCAGGCTTAAAATTCTTAATGTTAGCCATATTCCTTTAAAGATACCTAAAATTCCCTTTCCTAAGCCAACATGTGTCAAAGAAATCCTTATCAGAATATCATTGTAAAAACCACTGAAGGGAAAATTTCGGTATCTTTTGCTCTTCTGTTCTTGTGGCGCGATGTAGACTGACGTATTGTTGAACGCTTTTTATGTGTGAATATTATTCCTCCTGGGATAGAATAAATCGAAGTTAAAAATTTAAAAGTATCTTCTCTTCGGCCACGTAACTGCTAAAAAATAGAGAAATGTTCACACACACACACACACACACATACACTTATATTTATATATGCAATTATATATATATATATATATATATATATATATATATATATATATATATATATATATATATATATATATAATCTTAATATATATAAATTACGTGTCACGTTGTTTGTCCGAAATGGACTCCTAAACTACTTAACCGATTTTAATCAAATTTGCACACCGTGTGCAGTTTGATCTAACTTAAAAGATAGGATAGCCCTTTTTTTGAATTTTTAATTAGAATTTTAATTATTAATTAAAAACTAACTTTCCCGCCAAAAAAATCTTCAAATCGCCAAATGAGTACGGCTTCAATTTTTTTTCCCAACAGTCATGAGGCTAGGCTTAAGATTTTTCGGCTGATTATTTGAAACGATTCTATTTATTTTCTTAATGTTTTATGCATTTAAAATGAAACATTGTTAATGAATCGATCTTTCAGATTCATTCTTAAGTACTTTTGAATTAAAATAAAACAGAATAAAGGAAATTAAAAATTTCTAATCTGCATAGCGTTACCCCAACTGGCGTAGAAAAAAATCACGCATTTGCGTTCCTTAACTGGCGTTGAAAATTCACGCATGCGCATTGTATTATGATTGTATACATTTCAACGGAAGCGGACTCGATTTAAATTATTTTTAGGTTCGGTGCATGTTTTTGTAATTAAATTGTATTTAAGTTAGTTATATATTTTTTGTATACGCTTATAGTTTTAAGTACATCGTTTTTTAAGTAGTTTTTTTTAACCTGTTTTCAACCGATTATTTTAAACGATTCGTTTTATTTTCTTAATGTTTGATGCATTTAAAATTAAACATTCTTAATGAATCGTTTTGGGCATGATGAATCTGAGAATATTTTGTTGACAAATTCTTGAAATATTACATAAATTAGGAAAGATATTCTTTAGTGCCCATAAAGTTTAAACGCTCAGTGACTCTTTTCAGTAATCATATTACAAAAAAAAATACTTTGTTTCTGTAAAAAATATTATTATATTAATTGCAGATTAACCCTTTCCACTTTAATTTATAGTATAAATTCTACAGGAACTAACAGAAAATAAGAGAGATACATATTACGTTGTGACTGAAGGCGTTTATAATATTATGAGTGAATTATATATCAAAATTTGAAGTTTTAAAATATTTTGATGAAGAAGCTATTAAAGTAGGAATTGCATAAAATATTTAATTATTAAAATTTTAACGAACATTAAGATGGGCGAACCGACTGGTCGCCAAAGGCGGCTGGTATATATATATATATATATCGTGTTTTGTAAAAATAATGCTCAGTATAAATCGAAATAAATGTTTTCATCGTTTATACATTTACAATATCAAAAAAAAAAAAAAGTGAACTTTACTTAAGGACACTTACTAAATAGATCCCTTTAAAAAAGTTACTGAATAAAATATGCAATTTTGAACGGAGGATGGTTTTGGGTAATAGAGACCATGATTGGCAATGAAAAGATATTTTCCTTAAGTCATTAGAGCCATTGCAATAGGTAGTCTTCTTGTAGGAATCTACCTAAAAAAAGAATAATAATTATGCAGATAATAGTATCAGGCAAAATAACTGCAATTAAAAGATTACAACATTCAGGATAAATTGAAATAAATGTTCAGTATAAAAATAATGCTCAGTATAAATCGAAATAAATGTTTTCATCGTTTATACATTTACAATATCAAAAAAAAAAAAAAGTGAACTTTACTTAAGGACACTTACTAAATAGATCCCTTTAAAAAAGTTACTGAATAATACTTGCAAATCACTTGCAGATCTTTTTGTCTTCTTATCACATCTATTTTCTTTCGCTTTGAATGTTTTGTGAGACTCGGATTTATTTCCAAACTTAAGTAATATTCCCATAATCCCAATTGTGACAAAAGAAACCGCAAACAAAATTGAAGCTCGTATCTTTCTTCGTTAGAAACATATTTTTAATCCCTGCCTCGCTCTGAAATTCAACTGGAGTCTTTCATTGTATTGTGGTTAAAGCAATCTATTTGTAATATTCTAACCATTTTCGTAAAAGTTCGCATTTACTAAAAACATTTTAGTTGTAAATGCAGCTTTAGAAACAGAATATCCGAAAATATGCGGAATTGAAAAGACACTAAAGATTAGGGAGTAAAAATAAATTGAAAAATTCTTTGGAAATGGAGAAGTCCTGTAATTCCCTGTTTTGCAAATTGCAATAAAATGGTAATTTTCAACCTTTTTTTTTCAGGACTTGAGCTCTATAAATCATGTTTGCAATGCAATTCATTTTTTTTTTAAAGAAAATGCATTTTACAAGTGCGGGAATCTTTTTTTGGATTTCAAATGTTTTCAGGAATAGCATTTTTGCATGTTTTCGACATTAAATTACTTGACACAAGATAGCGTATGGGTATTACAGAAATGGAAAGGGAATTGAAGAAGATTTGTTTATATTTCAGTGAAGAAGGAGATAAAGATTGAAGATCTTTTTTTATTTAAATCTTGTTTATTAGACCACCGGAAGGTTTTTGAAGTAGGTGTGAATTTTTGGTGAGGGGAAATAGAAGTAGATTGAATTTTCACCGTTAAACAATGACTCAAAATTTAAACATCAGTTTAAAACTGTTTTAGAGTATATGGATGAAACAACGCAATAAATATCAGTTGATCTGAACTTTTAGCTTATATTGATAAACTCGTAAATACGTGGTTAAGCATATTATCAGGATTACTGTATAATCTATGCCATCGAGTTGAACAAAAATTTAAAATGTCAGCAATGCAATGTGAACTTACAAAATGTTGAAAGATCAAATTAATGTATTATATCGTAAAAAATAAAAAAAAAAATGTACAGAAATACCAAGGCTTTTTTCTTCCAATATCTTACTTGCTTAGCTGTTGAAGAATGGAAACTACTATTTTTTTCTCTTATCAAGATGTTATCATGTTTATGAAATTTGGTTCATCTTCTAAAATAAACGCTGTCTTTAAAGAGTGAGGCCGCGGTTGCCTAGTGGTAAGGTCTCGGCTTGTGAGCCGTAAGGTTTCAGGTTCGAGACCCGATTCCACCGAAGAACAGTCGTGTAAGGGGGTCTGTTGCGCATTAAATCCGTCATGCCAAACGTCCTCCCGCTGGTGTGATGTGGTGTGGAGAGGGAGTGCCAGCTCAGGTGTTGTCGTCGTCATCTGACCGCGGTTCAAAATGATGAGGTCCGTCCCAAAATAGCCCTAGTGTTGCTTTACAACGGGACGTTAATATTACTAAACTAAACTAAAACTAGGTCTTTAAAGGGTTTAGTGGGATTTGTAAGAGCTGTACTCTCACGTGGTCTGTAAATCGAGTCTTTAAAATGAACTGTTTTTTTTGTTTTTTATGCGTTTGAATTGTTTCCATCAGAAAATATCCCCTTATGCTTTGAAAGGAAAATCAGATCCATTTACAGAGAATTTACAAGAATAGAGAATTTACCATTGCGATGAAAGATTTTTACTGACTTGAATAATCCATTTTTTTAATGCCTCATTCTATATTTTTGGTTCTTTATTATATTGCAGATTCTTGGAACAGCTATGCATTTAAAGATTCAATTAATTACTTCTTTTAGTCGTTTTATTTCAAAAAAATAATGGAACCCTTTAGAAAAATTTTATCGTGTTTTGTTACATAAAAATATCTAATGTAAACAATTTTATTGATATAAGATTTATAAATGTTAGCTGAATTTGATCTCAAATTGTTGTATGTTATCACAAAAGGTCAGTGCTCGTGGTTCCAACTATTACAGCAATTTTTTTTTTATGTTTTGCTGCGTGTGGGTTTTTCCATACTACATTATGATAAAACAAAGAAGATTTTTCATAAAAAGGTTTCAGCTCTTTTGAAATTATTATAAATTTTTTTCTGAGAACTAATTTTATATGCGTTGCCAAACTCTTTATTGATTTCGGTATTGAGCTCAAAATGCTTTAAATCAATAGAGCTGAAAAATACTTGGAGAGCTAAAAGAAACTCAGTTTGTTTATATAACATCGCTTCTCAAAACTGGATATTAAAAATTCAAATTTAGAGAAAATTCGGAATAAATTGAAAGCAGTCCTTTTGGTTAAAACGTTTGGTCCAAAATAACCACAAAAATCGATTTAAGTACATTACATTGGCTTTTAGGTAACTATTGTTTAAAACATTACGCGTTTTTTTAAATAGAAGTCTTGTTATTTTTGTTTTAGGATGCAAGAGGGACCATTGTTCTCAATTCCTTACTCCATTTGGCACCGAAACGAGCAGATGAACTAAGAGTGCTAATGGGAATTTCTCCGTGGTTAAAATACCAATGAATACACCAAAAAGTTTCTTTAAAAGATCGAAAATTAAATCTTAATAAAAAATTATACCTTAATGTCTTTTTTTCAATGTTATTATTTCTTTCCGTGAAAATTATTGTATGTTTCTCATAATTTTACTTTCTTGGATACAAAATATACTAAGAAAAAGAAGATATACTAAGACAAAAAACATCAAAAAATTCAGCCTAGAGGTCTTGATGAAACCCAGTATGTTTTTGACCTCCCTAAGTCCTAAAAACACATTTTCGGAAAAGATCTGTCCATAAAAATGATAACTCAAAAATTACATTAAGCTAGAACAAAGAAATTTGGTATGTAGTCATAGTTCTAGATTTCTTTCACATTTTGAACGAAATATATGTAAGAGCAGTTTGTCCAGGTGCATGCAAACTCGATAATTCAAAAAGCTAGGTAAAAGATATTTGGTACAGATTATTATCATAAAAAAAGTAAATGCATATGAAATGTTGAGATAAATCTGCCAAATGAGTGAGCATCTGTTAGTCTGTTAGTTAGTCCATATGTATGAAAACGCAATAATTAAAAAAAGCAACTATCTAGATAATTGAATTTCGAAATATGCGTCCTTTTGGCCAAATTTGTGTATGTATTAAAAGGTCAAAAGAAAGATGTGTAAAATTTATACTTAGGTTTTTTTTATCATTATACCACAATGAGGAACATGAAATATGACATATTTGATCAGTAAACACTGATATCTATATTCATTGTTTTTTCATTATGTTACAACTATGAACATGAAATGTGACATAGATTGTCAGTAAACTCTGAGGTTAGGGGAATGAACTGTCCTGCTTGTGGACATTGGCTGATCTTCGGTGTTTTGTCGCTCCCGCTTCATCCTTAGTGATACATTCAGGATATGTAGATATTATGCAGGGTACTTAGAAGGAGAATTAAAAGCACAATTATTATTGTCTAAGTGTATAGAAAAAGTGGGAAGAGAATACTCACACTGATTTTGAAATCTACAAAGAAAAAATATCGCAATTAGAATAAAAAATTACCCTGCAAATTTTAATGAATCTTCACCGCTTAGATATTTTGATTACCAAGAGTCCGAAAATAATATTTATGGAATTACGTCTATCTGTCTGATAATACGATAATTCCTTTTTTTGTCGCAAGGAATTCTTTATCAGTGTCGACATATTTTGTCATTAAAAGCTGTTGCCTGAGAGGGAACTGACATGCTTGCGGACTTTGCCGTGATTTTCGAGGGTTTGTCGCTCTCATTTCATCTCTAGTGATATATTCTGGAATACCTATCCAGGGTACGTATTAGAAGATTGAACAGGATGGTTATTTATTATACCAGAAATGTATTATTAAGAATACAAGAAAAGAGAGAAAATAACATTCCTGATGATTATGAAGGTTGCAAAGAAAAAATATAGCAATTTTCAAAAAAATGTCCTGCAAAATTTGATGAATTGCTTCCTTTCATATTTTTTGACTACTAAGAGTCCGAAAAAAATATTTATGGAATTACATCTGTCTATCTGATTACACTATAATTTTTTTCGCTACTGGGAGGTCTTGTCGACATACTTTGTCATTGTCGGCATACTTTGTAATTGTAAACGCTGTTGTCGGGGAAAGGAACTCTCCTGATTGCTAACTTTGCCATTATCTTCCAGGGTTTGTCCCTCCCAATTCATTTCTAATGATACAGCCAGAGATACTTTTAAGGAGAACTAACAGGATTGTCGTTTACTGTCTAAATTTATGAGAAAATTGATTAGAGAACGCTCCTGATGATTATGAAGGCTACAAAGAAAAAAATATCGCAATTATCAACAAAAAATGTCCAGCAAAATTTGATTTTTAAGAGTCCGATAAAAGCATTTATGGAAATATATTTATTTGTCTAATAATATAATAAATTCTTCTTTTCATTACCGAGAATTTTTAGCCAATGAATTAAGAAAAAGATATATCGAATAAAATGTATAGTATAGATTTAACTCTAATACACGTTTAAAATAGGACAACAGCACCATTGTTTGAAGAGGTAATGCGTGTATTCCTTTAGAAAGCGAGATCTTTAAACACTTACTTTAAATATTCCAAACGTTTGTTCTTGATACTGAATCTTATTGCAGTTACCGTATTTGTCATGCTGCATACGATCTGCAACGTTTATATTCATGCAACAAAATTGTTGCACTGTTGAAAATATTTGTTTCATTAAATTTGTCTACATTTTATCAAGGGAAACGTTTTTATTTTATTCAATTCCCTGTTAAAGAGACCCTCATTTTATCATTCTACTTTTTATTGTAAAAGTTACTTGTTTTTTCATGCCTGATTCTCCCTTAGAATTTTTAAACGATCTTTTGAAATCACCCGGCAGACATACAAGAAAAAAAATTCCAATCTCTATTTCAGGGAATTTCATTACAGAGTAAAAATAAAATTATCTTCTAGTGTTATCAGTTATTTCCTAACCAATCCCATAAAATATTACAGCATAATCATCGTTATTATCCTACCTTGCGATCGATTCCAATCCTTTTAACAACGAACGTTTTGAATCCATGCCTCCTCGTATGATGATACTCTTTCACAATTCGAAGATAGAATGAGGAATTGCTTAGAAATTGCCTTCCTGATCTTCGAGGTATCATCTGCATATTCTCAACAGCCGTTCGCTGCTAAAATCAACACACTCTTTGGGATTTTCGGAACACGTAATTCATCATAAGAGTTTAGCTGCTGCTGAAAGCAATGATATATCACTTCACTGGTTGTGTTGAGAAGAGAGTCGGAAAATTTAGCATACTAATTTGAGATTCGGCTGGAAGGCAAAGAAGCCGTCATCAGATGGAATAGGGGTGAATTTATTTTGAATTAATTTACCACTGCGATAATTATCGAATTTAAATTCAATTGCAAATTTTCTGCATTGCATTACTTGAGTAAAATCCAATATTTTCAATTATCTAGAGCAGTAATTTCTTCTTTTTTTGGCAGTAAAAGGAAGTAGCGTTCTAACCCGCCAAATTAATGGAAGTTTCGAAAGTATTATAAGTGCATGGATGGATTCAGAAAATTATTAATATATTTGCCATTTTTTATTTAATTTAATTAAGAATATTTTTAAGACAGAATAATAAAGGAACAATAATACTGTGAATATGGGAATTTGCAGTCGATTCTGGTAGTGCTGGAGTTCTGAACACAAATCTGTTCTCTACACAAATCTGTGTTCCCGATGACAGTACAATATTTTAATATTTTAGGAGATTAAAGTTCAATTAATCGTTTAATCTTAGTTAGCTTATATTTAATATAAGAGGCACTATGTAAAAATGGAATTTAAGAAAAATTATCACCAGATTCCATATTAATAATAATAGTAAATTATGAAATAAATTAAAAACCAGCAAATTTAGAATAATAAACATAAAAAGTTTTTAAAAAGCAACATTCTTACAGTGCGCACTTATAAAGAAAATAATTTTTTCGGCACTGAAGGGGAAATAGCTATCCAACCCTCCGAAAACATTGTAATTTCGGAAATATTATATTTACATGAATATATTCACAACATTATTAATGTATTGGCTATCTTTTATATAACTTAACTTAATATATTTCAAAAATAGAATAATGAAGGAACAATAATATTGTGAAGATGAAATTTGCCTTCGATTCCTGTAGTGCAAGAGCTCTTAAATTCTATATAATTCTGTGTTTTCGACGATAGTACAATAGTTTAAATTACAATTAAACGTTAAATCTTATTTAGCTTATATTCAGTATACGTGGCAAAATGTAGAAAGGAAGTCTAAGAAAAATTATCTTGAGATTCCATAATATTTACAATACGGAATTATGAAATTAATTAAAAACTAAAGGGCTGATGACAATAAACATGGGAATAGTTTTTAAAAAGCAGTCTCTTTACATTACGCACATACGAAGGAAATTCTTTTTTACTAAACAATCTTGGAATAAAATAAATTATAAAACCTTGAGAAGCAGAAAACAATACCACAAGTAATTAGGTCGCGGTGAATATCAAAAGAAAATTTCTGAGAATTCATTAAAATTAACTATTATGAATATGCATGAAAAATCCAATTTATTTAGAATTTTTCTATTAGGTCTCATGCTTTTATGATTTTTGCTGTCACCTCCAGAAATTTGATAAAAAGAATTTTTTTACGTTTAATTTCACTAACAAAAAACGTGATTATAAAAGTTTTATAAGTTTTTTTATTAATAAATTTTCTATAAGTTTTTATTATAAAAGTTTAATGACTTACGAGTTTTTCAAAATTTTTGATGTACATTTCTGAACGTGGGTTCTATATAATTAATTATCTGGCGACACCTGTAACGCTCTAAGAAGTTTATAAATATCCCAGATGATGCTCAATCTGCAGACCCAGTATCTGTTTTGGAGTCTAGTAATTTAGATTGGTATTTTTGTCTGTGGGAATAAAGTTAAACATGAATAAAAATTAGTTTAGTATCATAAATTTCATGTTTCATTTGCATTTTTTAAATGCTGGATTGTAACAAGAACCACTGAGATGAAGTCTGCAGTTTTTATTATGCATGTTTATTATATATTTTTATTAGGTATTTGGCAATATATTTTTCTGTTCGTAGATCACTATTTGCTTCCATCCGTTTTTAATGATTATTTGTTATTTGACTGTTAGTGAAGTTTTTTAGTTCATAGAATACTGTACTGTAGAATATTGTATACTTTTAATGCGACTATAGATTTACGTCTAAAGTATGCTACAAATTATAACTTTTTTTAAACTTCTTCAGCACGCACATTGCCAATGTACATAAGATTTTCTATGGT